>NC_133649.1:228388101-228565910 GCF_009905375.1 Apium graveolens | reverse complement strand
AAAAATTTGAAATTCTCGTGCATGTCGATTAGAAAAATCTAGTAAAAGTATCACACCCGGCAACGAGACTCCTCCCAATTATAATTAATGTTAAAATGATTTTTTGGATGATCTAACCGTATGGATGTAGAAATTCAATTTTAGTCATTGAAAATTATTAAAAAATTTGAAATTCATCTGCATGTCACGATTAGAAAAATCTAGTAAAAGACCACACCAGACAACGAACTCGTTCCCGATTCCACAAGATTAATTTTTAAAATGGTTTTTTTCGATGATCCACCAACCGTACAATGTTAATATATATCAATGTTATTCATATGAAAAATTTAAAAAATTTGAAATACACTTCCACGTCAGATTAGAAAAATCTAGTAAAAGTACCACTGTTGACAATGGACTCGTTCCCGATTTACAAGATTATTTTTAAAAATGATCATTTAATGATCCAACCATACGTTGTTAAGATATTATTATTTTAGTCATATGAAAAAATTATTAAAAATTTGAAATTCAACTTGCAGGTCACGATTAGAAAAATCTAGTAAAATTACCACTCACCCCCCGCCAACGGACTCGTTCCCGATTATAAGATTAATTTTTAAAATGATTTTTTAGACGATCCAACCCGTACGGATGTTTAAGTATATCAATTTTAGTCATAGAAAAAATTATTAAAAAATTGAAATTCATCTTGCATGTCACGATAAGAAAATCTAGTAAAAATCTCACTTCCGACAATGAGACTCGTTCCTGATTTACAAGATTAATTTTGAAAATGATTTTTTGGATGATCCAACCGTACGATGTTGATATATCATTTTAGTCATATGAAAAATTATTAAAAAATTTGGAATTTATCATGCATGTCACGACTAGAAAATCTAGTAAAGTACCACCCCGACAACGAGACTCGTTCCCGATTCAAAGAGATTTTTTAAAATGATTTTTGGAAGATCCAACCGTAAGGAAGTTAAGATATCTATTTTAGTCATATGAAAAAATTATTAAAAAATTTAAATTCATCTTGCATGTCACGTTTATAAAATCTAGTAAAAGTACCACACTAGACAACGAGACTCGTTCCCATTCACAAGATTAATTTTTAAAAAGGTTTTTCGATGATCAAACCGTAGGATGTTAATATTATCAATTTTAGTCATATAAAAAATTATTAAAAAATTTGAAATTCATTTACATGTCAGGATTAGAAAATCTGTAAAAGTATCACACCCGGCAACGAGACTCCTTCCCGATTTATAAGATTATTTTAAATGATTTTTGGACGATCCAACCACATGGATGTTAAGAAATATCAATTTTAATCATATAAAAAAATTCTTAAAAATTGAAAATTCATCTTGCATGTCACGATTAAAAAATCTAGTAAAAGTACGACTACCGACAACTAGACTCGTTCCCGATTTACAAGATTATTTTTAAATTGATGGTTTGAAAGATTCAACCGTATGGATGTTAAGAAATATCAATTTTAGTCATATGAAAAAATTATTAAAAAATTTGAAATTAATCTTGCATGTCAAGATAAGAAAAATCTAGTAAAAGGACCATTCCCAGACAAAAAGACTAGTTCCCGATTTACAAGATTAATTTTTAAAATGATTTTTTGGACGATCCAACCGTACGGATGTTAAGATATATCAATTTTAGTCATATGAAAAAATTATTAAAAATTTGAAATTTATAATGCAATGTCACGATTTGAAAAATCTAGTAAAAGTACCACACCAGAGCAACGAGACTTCGTCCCGATTTATAAGATTAATTTTTTAAATTATATTTTAGGATGATCCAACCGTATGGATTTAAGAAATATCAAATTTAGTCATATGAAAAAATTATTAAACAATTTGAAATTCATCTTTCATGTCATGATTAGAAAAATCTAGTAAAAGTACTACTTCCGAGAAAGAGACTCGTTCGCGATTTACAAGATTAATGTTTAAAATGATTTTTTGGACGATCCAACTATAAGGATGTTAACTATATTACAATTTAGTCCATATACACAAAAAGTATTAAAAAATTTGAATTCATCTTGCATGTCATGATTAGAAAAAATCTAGTAAAGTATCACACCGGCAACGAGACTCCTTCCCCCGATTTAATAAGATAATTTTTAAAAATGATTTTTTGAACGATCTAAACCGTATGGTGTTAAGAAATATCATTTAGTCAGAGAAAAGAAATTATTAAAAAATTTGAAATTCATCTTGGCATGGTCACGATTAGAAAAATCTAGTAAAAGTACCACACCAGACAACGAGACTCGTTCCCGATTCACAAGATTAATTTTTAAAAAGGTTATTTCGATCATCCAACCATATGGATGTTAATATATATCAATTTCAGTAATATGAAAAAATTATTAAAAAAATTTGAAATTCATCTATACATGTCAGGATTAGAAAAATCTAGTAAAAGTACTACTTCCGAGAAAGAGACTAGTTCGCGATTTACAGATTAATGTTTAAAATGATTTTTTGGACAATCCAACTGTAAGGATGTTAATATATATCAATTTTCGTCATATAAAAAAATTATTAAAAAATTTTGAAATTCATCTTGCATGTCAGGATTAGAAAAATATAGTAAAAGTATCACACCCGGCAACGCCAGACTTCCTTCCCCGATTTATAAGATTAATTTTTAAAATGATTTTTGGAACGATCTAACCGTATAGATGTTAAGAAATATCAATTTTCGTCATATGAAAAAAATTATTAAAAAAATTTGAAATTCATCTTGCATGTCACGATTAGAAAAATCTAGTAAAAGTACCACACCAGACAAACGAGACTCGTTCCTGATTCACAAGATTAATTTTTAAAATGGTTTTTTGGATGATCCAACCGTAACAAATGTAATATATATCAATTTTAGTCATATGAAAAAAAATTATTAAAAAATTTGAAATACATCTTCACCACGTCAGGATTAGAAAAATCTAGTAAAAGTACCACTAACCCGACACCGAGACTCGTTCCCGATTTACAAGATTAATTTTTAAAATGATTTTTTAGACGATCCAACCGTACGGATGTTAAGATATATCAATTTTAGTCATATGAAAAAATTATTAAAAAATTGAAATTCATCTTGCATGTCACGATAAGAAAAATCTAGTAAAAATATCACTTCCGACAACGAGACTCGTTCCCCGATTTACAAGATTAAGTTTAAAATGATTTTATGGACGATCCAACAGTACGGATGTTAAGATATATCAAATTTAGTCATAATGGATAAATTATTAAAAAATTTGAAATTCATCTTGCATGTCACGATAAGAAAAATCTAGTAAAAGTACCACAACAGACAACGAGACTCGTTCCCGATTCACAGATTAATTTTTAAAAAGGTTATTTTCGATCATCCAACCATAATGGATGTTAATATATATCAATTTCAGTCATATGAAAAAATGATTAAAAAAAATTTGAAATTCATCTTACATGTCAGGATTAGAAAATCTAGTAAAAGTACCACTCCTGGCACAAGACTCCTTCCCGATTTATAAGATTAATTTTAAAATAATTTTTTGGACGTCCAACCATATGGATGTTAAGAAATATCAATTTTAGTACATATGAAAAAATTATTAAAAAAATTGAAATTCATCTTGCATAGTCACGATTAGAAAAATCAAGTAAAAGTACCACACCAGAATGTTAGGTCACACTTTCACTGTAGAGGGGGGTGAATACAGTGTTTATTACAATCAAATCAAACTTCAAGAACTTATGTAACAGAAACAAACTTTATTGAAACAATAAACTCTGTTACATCTGGAACTGTTACCTCTCAGTGATGAACAGATATCACGAGAGCTGCTAGAGTTACAATAAAAATATTCTCGATAATGATAACACTTATAGTGTAAACCCTATGTCTGTGTTTATATACTACACAGTTACAAGATAATCACTAATTGATATTGAATATATTCTGCTTCCTAATATATATCAATCAGATATCTTCTATTCCAAGTATTCCATTCTTCACGGAATTCCTTCTTCATAGCATATCTCTTCTTATGTTTATCTTGATCTTCTTAACTTCAATCAGCTACTGTCCTTATCTGATCGTTCTTCAGCACTTAAAGTTCTGATATCTATCTCCTGATGCTTATCTCCTGATAACATAAGTACTGATATCCCTTAAGTTCTGACGTCCATATAAGTACTGATCAGTTAAGTACTGATTTGTTCTGTTCAAAATAAGATCTGAAATCTAAACATAAAACATATTAGCCATGACATTATCAAATATATCTAACAATCTCCCCCAACTTGTAAATTAGCAAAATATACAAGTTTAACAGATATTTGATGATGTCAAAAACATTAAGTACAAATGCATGAGAAATAGACAAGATAACTACAACTTACAGTCCTTAAAGCTTTTACCAATTCAACTTCTGATAACAACTTTGGTCTGTATACACATCAGAATTTAAGTAGTTGTAGATCTTTGACTTGGCTTCATCATTTTCTGATCTCCTCTGATGTCAGGAGTTGTTCTGAGATAATTCTTCAACAAACATTTCTCAGCATATCTGAGTTCATCAATCATTCTCCGTTTGACATCTTTAAGCTCTGGCAGTATCTTCACCAGTTTTGAAATATCGCAGCTCTGAGATCATTAATCTTTGCTTTTCTCAACTTCCCGATCTAGTCTTATGACATAAGCTTTGTTAGACTCTAGATTGAATTCAAAGCCCCTTAATACCAAGATATGTTCTGATCTGTGCAGTATTAGGCTTCATATCAACATATCACCATTGTGATTTCTGTACATTTGGAACATATCTGCTGTCAAGACTTAACAGAATAAAGCCTTTTCTGTCTCTGAAATCTGTTCTTTTAAGTAGTTTGCAGCAGTCTCTGTTATTCTGTCATCCACTTGAAGTAGGAAAAGTACATGCTCCAATTCTTCAAAATACTTCAACGAAATGGCATTTGTCTTATATGATAAACCCTACCATCTGTCATGAAATACAACAAGATGTTTCTTTCAAGTAGGTATGGTAAACCATTTGTACAGATTCTAGTTGATTTCATCTTTCAGGAGTTGCTCCAATACCTGGTTCACTCAAGGAAGTTGGATCATCGGTAGTGTTGTGTACTCTTCTTCATCAGCACTTCCCAATCCAGTTTTATCTCTAGCTTCCTTTCCAGTAACTACTCTTGCTTCAAAACCACTTGGAGTAGTCTTCAAAGATTGAGTTTGTTTTGCTTTAGTGAATCCTGGTAGGAGTGTTTTAGATTTATTTTCTGATATCAAGTTAACTTGAGCACTGTCAGAGGTTACTTGCTTCTTCTGAATATCAGAACTTTACAATTTCTTGACTCTGAACAACTTGAGCCATGTCAGAGGTTGTTTTAAGAACTTTTCTTGAAGTCAGAGCAAGATCATCTTTTCCATCAGTAATTTCTTCTTCCTCAGGAGGTACATAAGGCTTGATAGGTTCACCAACCTTTTCTTTACCCTTGGATCTTGGATCTATCTGTGGTTGTGATCTAGCCAAAGTTTCTTCAATATTTATCCTTCTTTGATCATAATGCTTTAGGTTTTGGAAGTAACTTTTACCAGAAGCTTCAGATTTAGATGTGACTTTCTCTGATTTAAGTCTGGCTTCTTCTTCCTTAAAAACTTTCCAAGTCCATCCCTGGATTTCTTGAAGAAATAACTGTCTTGACATTTCCTCATCAAGATCTAGAAGTTCATCAGAACTTATCCTTTTACCAGCAGCAGAACTTATTCTTTTCCCAGTATCAGAACTTGTTCTGTGACTAGCTTGTCTTGATGTAAACCTTCTACCTTGACGATGACCACTACCCATTCCAGAGTTTCCTTGGTCATCTTTTCCATCATCCTTTCCTTGCAGTGACTTGTTGGTTTTGCATTTGGACTTAATTACCTTCTCCCCCTTTTTGGCATCAGCAGGTAATAAAAGAGAGATAAGTAGTTTCCACTGAGGTCTGGATTTCAGTAAGTTGCGATTGCTGAGAAGCTTGATTTGTCAGAATTTGATCAATCTGAGCTTGTTGTTTCTCTTGAGTTTTCTCAATATAAGCAACCCTGTCAATGGTAGGTTGGAAGAACTTTTTCTTATCAATTTTCCAAACTTGTTCCTGTTTGATAAAGTTCTCCTGAATCTTGTGTAGCTCTGCATGAGTGTTGGAATGAAGACCTTGTAGATGTTTAGTACTCAATGCAGTGACTCTAAGCTGGGTTTTAAAATCATCAGAATGTAACATTTCATCAGCTTTAGTCAAGTGCTCAGCAAGATGTAAAGCATTTGGAACACATGAAACTGAGTTCCATTCCTTAGTCCACTCCTGACCTGCAAGGAGTTTCACTCCAAGGTACTGGTGCATCCCTGATAACAAACTCCTTTACCAGTTCAGACTTAGGAAGAGTCAGTGGAGGAGTATGTCCTGAAGGACCTGCTTCATCAGCATCTACAGTTGTAGCAGCCTCACCAGTATCTCCAACATTTGCAGCATCAGAACTTAGAGAATCAGTATCTTCTGATAAGACAACTGTGTGAGTAGCAATGGAGGCTTCAACATCCTCTAATTGCTGATCTGATACTAAGTTCTGATCAACAGCCATATCCTGATGCTCACCTAAAATCTGATCATCAGCATCTTGATGCAGAGAAGGTGTTAGTGATAACTCAGGAGTTTTGAACAGCATCAGTAACAGGTGTTGTGGAAGGATTATTTGCTGTTGGAGCTTCTAAGAAAAGTATTTCAGGCACAACCAGGTTCTGAATATCAATTTCAGCACTTGTGCCTGGATCAACAAGAGACATAGAAGGTGAATTAGCTTTATCAGATACAGGTTCCTGAGATGGAGTTGATGGAGAAGAAGTGACTGGAGCAAATTACTTGTCTTGTGAGATCAGAGATTCCTGATCCCCTTCCTTAGCTGCTTCCTCCTCATCATCTGAAACTGGCCTTTGTGCCCTCTGTTTCTTGTACTTCCTTGTTGATTTGGATTCCTTGGGAGTTTCAGGAACCGTCATACGTCTAAGCTTCTTGAGAAGCCTAGAACCCCCAATTGTAGAATCCGTCTGAGAAGTTGCCTTCTCAGCTTCATTTACCACAGGTTCTGAAGAGGGAATCTGATCCTCAGAATCTGATTCATCTCTCAAAGTAATGCTTCTCCTCTTTTGAGGTGTTTGAGGAACAGTCTTTGTTCTCTTTGGCTTAGAGGATGTAGGCTTCACAGTAGGTGCTGAAGAAGAAGGTTGAGCAGTCCGATGTGCTGACTCAGAATTGGGATGGCATCAAAATTTGAACACTTGTTGCCAAAAGCCTTGGTGATGCAATCGAAGAAGAAAATCCATTCTCTTCTGATATTGGCCCGTTTCAACTGTCCAAGTTTCGTCAGACTCTTTTCATATCCCAAATCAGTCATTAACCCCCCGAAGTTCTGATTCCTCTGGTATAGAGAAGGTACAATCTTCTGGAAGATGTAATGCTCTTCGTACTGTACCAGGAGTGACTACATAGGATGAATCACCCACTTGGAAGATAATACCGGGAGTTCCTCGTTTACCACCATCATCAAAAACTCCAGTCCTCCAGAACCGCAGAACTTGTTGACTTGAAAATAATTCAGGCTGAGTTAAGGCGTACCCAACCTCACTATGTGCAAGAAGATCTTGCACAAAATGCAATTCAGATGGAACTTCAACATGATCAAGAATTGCAGCATAGTTGTTTGGAACAAACTTTGCTCCATCAATGATTAAATCCTTTGGTGCCATGTGAAAAAATATTGAAATTCAAGTATGCCTGTTAGGTGTTTGAGATAATGTCTGTATGAAAAACCAACGTGAGAAAGAATGAGAAAGAGAGTAAAAGTAAGAAGAGAGGTAAAGGATAAAGAAAATAAAAGATTAAAGAAATCTTCTCTCTGTTGTTCTTATACTCTGAAAAAAAATGTTACCGTTGGACACCTGTCAGACATGCAGTAATAACGGATAGTTACTGGGCTCGAGAAAACAGGAATGATTACTTACCCAGTTGCCTTGTTTCAAGGAAAAACCATTTCATTTATCAAGAGACACAGTTTTAATTCAAAATTTAAACCGTGAGCACTGATTGAATTATTTTTCACTGCAACATTAATATTCTGAAAATGAATCATGTGAAAAATGACCGAGATAATTTCGATGAATAAGTGCTGACAAAGAATCAGAACTTAAATAAAGACAAAATTTAAATGGTCATCAGAATATCAAGCAGGATTTAACAACACAAGATAAAATAACTCAGAGACAAAATCTTGAAGTAAAAACAGTTTTCATTAATATATCAAGTCAATACATATATGAAATAGAAATTACATCAATACAAGATTTTCCCTAAGCTTCTAATCCTAACGTCAACAGCTTTAGTCCTAGCTAAGAAGCCTGACAAAGCTGAGGATGAAGAAGAACAGGAAGAAGACGAGATAAGTCATCTTCCTCTTCCTATCTTCGACAAACAAGATAGCGAGTCGTATGATTCGCTCTTGCTGACGGATAGCTTCCCGCCTTTCCTCCTCCAGGCGCTCCAGATGGCGATGTAATCCATCTCGAAGAATAGAAGGTGAGCCAGCACCTCCTGTGGGACAGAGTCCCAGATTTCCTCAGGAATGGCTGTTATATGCCACTCCTGCTGCCACTCGGCACAACTGAGCTCCATTGTGAAGGTTGTGTGTTCAAAAACATGTTGTATCGAACCATTGTGTTTTTTGACAGAAGAAGGAGGATAAGTGTGTGAGAAGAATGTGATGGAAAGACTGATGTGAAGTGGTTGCATATATAGGAAAGAGAATGCCAAGAGACGCAAAGATTTTAATGCTGACAGGTAGAATTAATTCTACCTCGTCTCCCTAGACTTGGAAAAAGAATAACAGTCATTGGAAAGAGGAATCATGGTCTAGACCGCACAAGACACAAGAAACAGTGGACTGTTCAAGTACAAAACCATAATCCTAATCATAGTGACTATTAATCTTCCACTTCAACATATTTGAGTACAAACTGAGGACTGTTATCAAATTTTATTCAAAGATAAGCCAAGTAAAGGATTAGACTGAGAAATCAGAACTTAGACCTATACCAGAACTTAACAGTCATCAGAACATAATTTCTTAACTCGAAAAAGGAATGCTCATCTTAGTAAATACTCATACAAGTTCTTAGTTATGAACGTCAGAACTTAATTATCAGAACGTGTAACTAGAACTTGTCCTCAGAATTTGTGCAAAAATGACACAATGACTGTTTATCTAAAATAACACAGACCACCACAGAAATTTTCATCATTCAGATGGAGTGATTAGTGTGTGCATTAAGCTAAATAACAGACAAAGAGTAAAGTCTGATCTACTTCAGTACATCTTAGAAATAAGTCATAATTAAAATTTTGCTAAAGAGCTGTCATTATCCTGAAACCTACTGATAAATGAGTTCATGCATGAGTCCACCTCAACTGTTTTTGTGCTAATTTTATGCATCTTTAAATTCTCTTTTACAGTGGCTTCTCAGTGTAAGTGAGTCACGACTGCTTATCAGAATTTATGCTATTATCAGAGTATTTCTCCAGTAATCATAGAGTGTGAAAAGTCACCAAGAAAATATTTTGCTTTTCTAATGCATAGTTACTTAATACCAGCTATGCACTTGGGTCGTCCCATTCACATTTTTACTCTAGATCTCAAAGGAGTACCTGATATTATTCTTTGATTCTTGTTCTTTTTTTCTTTTTTTTATTATAAGTAGAGGTCTATCAGCACTTAGTACATTCAGCAGTTTACTAGTATCAGAACTTAACAGATGAGTAGCATTATTCTAATTTGTGACTTAGTAATAAGATATACAAAGTAAACTTAACTAAGCTAAGTTATCAGAATTTGCTAGTGTCATAAGATTTCCACTGAAATAATTACTTCTTCCATGGAATCATTTGTTTATTGAAGACTAGTAGGTCAGTATCTAGCACAGTTATCCTCATAGGATTGAATAGTTACTGAAACAGACATATCACTTATCAGAGTTTAGAAACATATATCAGACAACAGTCAGTACTTAAAGACATTTATCAATTAATGCACAGAATATACAAAGAGATTACTTCTGTAAATACTGATCATAAAGTCTGATAAAATAGAACAAGTTTAAGCAGATTTAGAGAAAGAACCTGAAATCATTCCAAGTTCATTTACCAATTTTGAAAAGGTAGCTTCACACAGTGGTTTTGTGAAGATATCTGCTACTTGTTGATCTGTGGGAACAAAATGCAATTCCACTGTACCTTCATCCACATGTTCCCTGATGAAATGGTACCTGATGCTGATGTGCTTTGTCATAGAGTGTTGAATTGGATTACCTGTCATAGCAATAGCACTTTGATTATCACAGTAAATAGGGATTTTGAAATATGTTAACCCATAATCCAGTAACTGATTCTTCATCCAGAGAATCTGTGCACAGCAGCTTCCTGCAAGCAATATACTCTGCTTCTGCAGTTGATGTGGAAATTGACTTTTGTTTCTTGCTATACCAAGAAACCAACCTGCCTCCAAGAAATTGGCAGCTACCACTTGTGCTTTTCCTGTCAATTTTGCAACCTGCAAAATCTGCATCTGAGTAACCTATTAATTTAAAATCTGATTCTCTAGGATACCATAATCCTAGATCAGCTGTTCCTTTAAGATACTTAAAGATTCTTTTTACAGCTGTTAAGTGAGGTTCTCTTGGATCTGCTTGAAATCTTGCACAAAGACAGGTAGCAAACATGATATCTGGTCTACTAGCAGTTAGATAGAGAAGTGAGCCAATCATACCTCTGTAATCAGTAATATCTACTGAATTACCAGTATCCTTATCCAGTTTTGTTGCAGTGGCCATGGGAGTGGATGCACTTGAACAGTCTTGCATTCCAAATTTCTTCAGCAAGTTTCTGGTGTACTTAGATTGACAAATAAAAGTTCCTTCTTCACTCTGCTTGACTTGAAGGCCTAGAAAATAACTGAGTTCTCCCATCATACTCATCTGATATCTTGACTGCATTAGTTTGGCAAACTTTTTGCAAAGTTTGTCATTTGGAGACCCAAAAATAATATCATCAACATAAATCTGGATCAAAAGTAAGTCCTTGCCATGGTTGAGATAGAACAGTGTTTTGTCAATAGTTCCTCTGTTGAATCCACTTTCCAGAAGAAACTGAGCTAAAGTCTCATACCATGCTCTAGGAGCTTGCTTAAGTCCATAAAGTGCTTTATCAAGCTTGTAGACATAATCTGGATGTTTGGAATCTACAAAGCCTGGAGGTTGTTCAACATATACTTCCTCTTCCAATTCTCCATTGAGAAAAGCACTTTTCACATCCATTTGAAAGACAGTAAACTTTTTGTGAGCAGCATAAGCCATGAATATCCTTATGGCTTCTAACCTAGCAACTGGAGCAAATGTTTCATCATAGTCAATTCCCTCCTGTTGAGAATATCCTTTTGCAACCAGCCTTGCCTTGTTCCTTACAATTATGCCATCACTGTCAGTTTTGTTTCTGAATACCCACTTTGTACCAACAACCGATCTATTCTTGGGTCTTGGCACTAAGGTCCAGACTTTGTTTCTTTCAAATTCATTCAACTCTTCCTGCATTGCTTGCACCCAATCAGCATCTTGAAGAGCTTCTTCCACTTTCTTTGGCTCAGACTGAGAGAGAAAAGAATTGTAAAGACATTCATTCGAAGTACCTGTTCTAGTTCTGACACCTGCCTCAGGATTTCCAATTATCAAATCAGGTGTATGTGATTTTGTCCACTTCCTTGCAGATGGAAGATTTTCTCTAGAACTGGATGCTCCCCCATGATTCATGCTGTCTTCGGTTTCATTTTCTGATGCTCCCCCTGAAACTATGCTCTCTGAGTTGGATCCTTCAGCATTTAGATTTTCAGTACTGTCAGTACTTGGCTTATCAGAACTTGACGAATCAGAATTTGAAGAGCCAGATGTATGTTCTGATGCTTCTTGAGATGTGATAATATCTTGAGTATGCTCCCCCTGCATTGGTGCATCTTCCTTTGACGTAGTCACCACAGTTTCAATAACATCAGAGTTTAATCCATCAAAATTTACAGTATCAGGACTTAGACTGTCAGGACTTGAGGTATCAGAATATGAATCTTCATTTTCAAATCTCAGCTGATCATGATCAATGCAATCTTCAAGTCCAGTGATCTTCTTGTCATCAAAAGAGACATTGATAGATTCCATGACCACTTTTGTTCTCAAATTATAGACTCTGAAGGCTTTTGTAGAAAGTGGATATCCAACAAAGATTCCCTCATCAGCTTTTAGATCAAACTTGGATAGCTGTTCAGGATGAGTCTTGAGAACAAAACACTTACATCCAAATACATGAAAGTATTTGAGATTTGGCTTCTTGTTCTTCACCATCTCATATGGTGTTTTTCCATGCTTGTTAATGAGTGTTGCATTTTGAGTAAAACAAGCAGTCTGCACAGCTTCAGCCCAGAAATAGGTTGGAAGCTTTGCTTCTTCAAGCATTGTTCGTGCAGCTTCAATGAGAGTTCTATTCTTCCTTTCAACAACTCCATTTTGCTGTGGAGTTCCAGGAGCAGAAAATTCCTGCTTTATTCCATGATTTTTGCAGAACTCTTCCATTATCAGATTCTTGAATTCAGTGCCATTATCACTCCTCAAAATTTTCACAGAATCTTTGATCAATTTATCCAGATGTTTGACATGATCAATCAGGATAGATGCAGTTTCACTTTTTGTGTGCAAGAAATACACCCATGTGTATCTGGTGAACTCATCTACTATGACCAACGCATATTTCTTCTTTGCAATAGACATGACATTCACTGGACCAAATAGATCAACATGAAGCAGATAATAAGGCTCAAGAATTGATGATTCAGTCTTGCTCTTGAACGAAGATTTTCTTTGTTTAGCCTTCTGACATGAGTCACAAAGACCATCAGGAACAAACACTGATTTTGGCAGTCCTCTCACAAGATCTTTCTTGATCAGTTCATTTATCTTGTTGAAGTTTAAATGAGAGAGTTTCTTGTGCCAATTCCAGCTTTCTTCAGTTGAGGCTCTACTTACTAAACAGATTGCAGAACCATCAGAACTTGTTGAAAGCTTAGCTTCATAAATGTTACCACGCCTGAATCCCTTCAGAACAATTTTTTCTTTAGATTTACTAACTATTTCACAATGTTCTGCAAAGAAATCAACATGATAACCTCTGTCACAGATTTGACTTATACTCAGTAAGTTGTGTTTAAGTCCTGAGACCAGAGCTACATCTTTAATGATGACATTCCCAAGATTGATATTGCCATATCCCAAAGTTTTTCCAATGTTGCCATCTCCATAAGAAACACTTGGGCCAGCTTTCTCCACAAAGTCTGATAGCAGGGCCTTATTTCCAGTCATATGTCCTGAACATCCACTGTCCAGAACTAAAATATTTTTCCTGTTGCCCTGCAATCAAAAAGACCACTAATTATTAGTTTTAAGGACCCAGACTTGCTTGGATCCTTTGGCCTTTTTAGGTTTGTTAACATTTGCAGCGGATTTAGCATCAGATTTTATGTTAACAGTTTTCTCATCAGAACTTATACTACCAGACTTTGAATCAGAACTTACACTAGAAGGAACAACAGAAACTTTCTTTAAAGAAGGTTTTATTTGATAATAATCATAGTACAAACTATGATATTCCTTACAAGTATAAATGGAATGCCATAAACTACCACAATGAAAACAAGGATTTTGTGGTTTGTATCTAACAGACTGACTCTTAACTCCTGATTTTGAAGATAAGGAGTTAATATTCTTATTCTTCCTGCAAAAAGAAGCCAGATGGTTAGAACTTCCACAGTTATGACACGCTTTCCTAGGAGCATCAGGAACAGATTTATAGTTATTGCTTTTATTCACACCTTCCTTTCCATTCCTGTTTTTCCTAGGTGATTTTACCTTGTTTGCATTCTTAACATCTTTCAGCTTATGCTTAAGCTGCTTCTTTGTCATTAAGCCTATGTTAACTTCAGCTGTCTTTTCCTGTTTTAGTTTGTCAGAAGCTAATTCCTTTTTAACTTCTGATTTCTCATTTTCAGATTTTTCAGTTACAAACTTAACAGGTTTTAACTTCGGCTTTTGCTTATCAACAGGCTTAATTTCTACAGTTCCTTTTTCATTTTTATTTTCTCCATAACCTAAGCCCTCTTTCCAGTTTCCACTGCTTAGCAAATTTTGAGTTGTTTTGCCAGAGTTAGTCCAAGTTCTGATAATCTCTCTCTCCTTTTCTAACTCAGTTTTTAGAGATTCATTCATTTTTAGCACTTCATCCCTAACATAAAAAGCATCATCTCTATCCTTCTGAGTTTGATGGAACATGACTAACTCTTTTTCTAAGAAATCATTTCTTTTCCTAAAAGCAAGATTTTCAGAAGTTAATCTTTCACATGTTAAAGTTTGATCTCTATAACTAACAAACATGGTTTTAAGATATCTTCTCAACTCATTAATATCATCAGTATGAAAAGCATAAGTAGTCTGAGGTACCTTTGTTTCAGCAGCTTCAGAACTGCTCTCAGAACTTGATTTATCAGCATTTGCCATCAATGCATAGTTCTCCTCACTTTCAGAGTCTGAGGTGTCTGTCCAGCTTTTCTGCTTTGTGACAAGAGCTTTGCCTTTGTCACTCTTGGTCTTCTTGCAATCAGGAGATATGTGGCCTTTCTCACCACAATTATAACATTTAACATTAGCGTAATCTCCTCTGTCAGACTTTCCTCCTCTTCCTTCAGATCTTCTGAAATTCTTCTTATCAGAACTTATGCCTTTCCTGGAAAACTTCTTTCCCTTCCTGAACTTCCTGTATGCAATCTTTGTGATTCCTTTCACCATAAGAGCACACAGCTTCATCATCTCCTCATCAGCATCAGTTTCAGGCAAGCTTTCAGAATCTGAGTCATCATCACTCTCAGAACTTGATGACTCAGTATCAGACTTTATGATAAGAGCTTTACCCTTGTCTTTCTTTGAGGAAGGTGGTTTGGGGGATTCCTCTTCAGCCTTGAGAGCAACTGTCCTTGACTTTCCTCCTTTCCTCTTGCTTCTTTGTTCCATCTCAAGTTCATGAGTCTTGAGCATTCCATAGATTTCATCAAGAGTTGTTTCATCAAGATTGTAGTTGTCTCTTATTGTTGTTGCCTTCAAATCCCAACATTCAGGAAGAGCTAACAGGAATTTAAGGTTTGTATCTTCAAGATCATACTCCTTATTTACTAATGACAAGTCATTCAAGAGTTTGACAAATCTATCATATACATCAGTCAATGACTCATTAGTCCTAGAGTCAAAGTGTTCATACTCTTGAGTGAGTATTGTCTTCCTGTTCTTCTTAACTGTTTCAGTTCCTTGACACCTTGTCTCCAGTGCATCCCATATCTCCTTAGCAGTCTTGCAGTTGATTATCCCTGTTTGACATTACATTATCAATGGCACTATGCAATAAGTGTCGTACCTTGGCATCCTTAGCAATAGATGCTATATCTTCAGCAGTGTAATCACTCTTTTCCTTTGGTACGGTCATTGCTGCTTCACCTGCAACTACAACAGCGAGCTTGGTAGGTTTGTGAGGCCCTTCCTTGATTCTATTAAGGTATTCTGGATCTGTTGCTTCCAGAAACATGGTCATCCTTACCTTTCATATGGGATATTCAGATGGTCTCAATATGGGAACTCTGATAGTCTCATATCGACTCTGAGTTGATGTCTTTGATGATTCCTCAGTTTTGGTAGGCTTAGTTGGAGTTTCTGTGTCAGACATGATTGTGTTTGGATCTTTAACTGTATGTGTGTCAACAGAAGGCTCTGATACCACTTGTTAGGTCACACTTTCACTGTAGAGGGGGTGAATACAGTGTTTATTACAATCAAATCAAACTTCAAGAACTTATGTAACAGAAAACAAACTTTATTTAAACAATAAACTCTGTTACAATCTGGAACTGTTATCTCTCAGTGATGAACAAAATATCACGAGAGCTGCTAGGGTTACAGTAAATAATATTCTCGATAATGATAACACTTATAGTGTAAACCCTATGTCTGTGTTTATATACTACACAGTTACAAGATAATCGCTAATTGATATGGAATATAATTCTGCTTCCTAAATATATCAATCAGATATCTTCTATTCCAAGTATTCCATTCTTCACGGAATTCCTTCTTCATGCATATCTCTTCTTATGTTTATCTTGATCTTCTTAACTTTAATCAGCTACTGTCCTTATCTGATCGTCCTTCAGCACTTATAGTTCCTGATATCTATCTCCTGATGCTTATCTCCTGATAACATAAGTACTGATATCCCTTAAGTTCTGACGTCCAGTATAAGTACTGATCAGTTAAGTACTGATTTGTTCTGTTCAAATAAGATCTGAAATCTAAACATAAAACTATTAGCCATGACATTATCAAATATATCTAACACCTTCGATACTATACCGACGACTCGTTCCCGATTGACAAGATTAATTTTTAAAATGATTTTTTCGACTGATCCAACGTACGGAATGTTAAGATATATCAATTTTAATCATATGCAAAAATTATTAAAAAATTTGAAATTTATCTTGCATGACTGGATTAAAAAAATCTAGGAAAAGTACCACCCCGACAACGAGACTCGTTCCCGATTTACAGAATAATATTTAAAATTATTTTTTCGGCGATCCAACCGTACGGATGTTAAGATATATCAATTTTAGTCATATGAAAAAATTATTAAAAAATTTGAAATTCATCTTGCATGTCAGGATTAGAAAAACTAGTAGGAGTACCACTCCCGACAACTAGTCTCGTTCCCTATTTACAAGAATATTATTTAAAATGATTTTTTCGAAGATCCAATCGTACGGATGTTAAGATATATCAATTTTAGTCATATGAAAAAATTATTAAAAACTTTGAAATTCATATTGCATGTCCGGATTAGAAAAATCTAGTAAAAGTACCACTCCCAACAACGAGACTCGTTCCCGATTTACAAGATTAATTTTTAAAATGATTTTTTCGACGATCCAACCGTATGGATGTTAAGATATATCAATTTTAATCATATGAAAAAATTATTAAAAAAATTGAAATTCATCTTGCATGTCAAGATAAGAAAAATCTAGTAAAAGGACCATTCCCCGACAAAAAGACTAGTTCCCGATTTACAAGATTAATTTTAAAATGATTTTTTTGGACGATCCAACCGACGGATGTTAAGATATATCAATTTTAGTCATATGAAAAAATTATTAAAAAATTTGAAATTTATCATGCATGTCACGATTAGAAAATCTAGTAAAGTACCACACGAGACAACGAGACTCGTCCCGATTTATAAGAATTAATTTTTAAAATGATATTTTAGGATGATCCAACCGTATGGATGTTAAGAAATATCAATTTAGTCATATGAAAAAAATTATTAAAAATTTGAAATTCATTTTCATGTCAGGATTAGAAAAATCTAATAAAAGTACTACTTCCGAGAAAGAGACTCGTTCGCGATTTACAAGATTAATGTTTAAAATGATTTTTTGGACGATCCAACCTGTAAGGATGTTAATATATATCAATTTTAGTCATATAAAAAATTATTAAAAAATTTGAAATTCATCTTGCATGTCAGGATTAGAAAAATCTAGTTAAAGTATCCACTCCCGGACAACGAGACTCCGTTCCGTTTAAGATTAATTTTTAAAATGATTTTTTCGGACGATCAACCGTACTGGATGTTAAGAATATATCAATTTTAGTCATATGAAAAAATTATTAAAAAATTTGAAATTCATCTTGCATGTCACGATTAGAAAAAATCCTAGTTAAAGTACCACCTCCAGACAACGAGACTCGTTCCCGATTAACAAGATTAATTTTAAAAAGGTATTTTTCGATCATCCAACCGATATGGATGTTAATATATATCAATTTCAGTCATATGAAAAAATTATTAAAAAATTTTGAAATTCATCTTACATGTCAGGATTAGAAAAATCTAGTTAAATGTACCCTTCCCGACAACGAGACTCGTTCGCGATTGACAGATTAATGTTTAATAATTTTTTCGGCAAGATCCAAACTGTACAAGGATGTTAATATATATCAATTTTCGTCATATAAAAAAATTATTTAAAAAATTGAAATTCAATCTTGCATGTCAGGATTAGAAACAATATAGTAAAGTATCACACCGGCAACGAGACTCCTTCCCGATTTATCAAGATTAATTTTTAAAATGATTTTTTGGACGATCTAACCGTATGGATTTTAAGAAATATCAATTTTAGTCATATGAAAAAATTATTAAAAAATTTGGAAATTCATCTTGCATGTCACGATTAGAAAAATCTAGTAAAAGTACCACACCAGACAACGAGACTCGTTCCTGATTCACAAGATTAATTTTTAAAATAGTTTTTCGATGATCCAACCGTACAAATGTTAAATATATCAAATTTTAGTCATATGAAAAAATTATTAAAAAAATTGAATATACTCTTCCACGTCAGGATTAGAAAAATCTAGTAAAAGTACCACTGTGACAATGAGACTCGTTCCCGATTTACAAGATTAATTTTAAAAATGATTATTTAATGATCCAACCGTACGGTTGTTAAGATATATTATTTTAGTCATATGAAAAAATTATTAAAAAATTTGAAATTCATCTTGCATGTCACGATTAGAAAAATCTAGTAAAGTAACCACTCCCGACAACGAGACTCGTTCCCGATTTACAAGATTAATTTTTAAAATAATTTTTTAGACGATCCAACCGTACGGATGTTAAGATATATCAATTTAGTCATATGAAAAATTATTAAAAAATTTGAAATTCATCTGGCATGTCACGATTAAGAAAAATCTAGTAAAAATATCACGTCCGACAACGAGACTCATTCCCGATTTACAAGATTAATTTTTAAAATGATTTTTTAGACGATCCAACCGTACGGATGCTAAGATATATCAATTTTAGTCATATGAAAAAATTATTAAAAAATTTGAATTCATCTTGCATGTCACGATAGAAAAATCTAGTAAAATGTTACACTTCCCGACAACGAGACTCGTTCCCGATTTACAAGATTAATTTTTAAAATGATTTTTTCGGACGATCCAACCGTACGGATGTTAAGATATATCAAATTTAGTCATATGAATAAATTATTAAAAAATTTGAAATTCATCTTGCATGTCAGATTAGAAAAATCTAGTAAAGTACCACTCACAGACAACGAGTACTCGTTCCCGATTCACAAGATATTATTTAAAACTGATTTTTTCGACGATCCAACAGTACGGATGTTAAGATATATCAATTTCAGTCATAATGAAAAAATTATTAAAAATTTGAAATTCATCTTGCATGTCAGGATTAGAAAACTCTAGTAAAAGTAGCCACTCCCTGACAACGAGACTCGTTCCCGATTTTAAGATTAATTTTTTAAAATTATTTTTGTCGACGATCCAACCAGTATGGATGTTAAGATATATCAATTTTAGTCATATGAAAAAAATTATTAAAAATTTAAATACATCTTGCACATGTCAGGATTAGAAAAATCTAGTAAAAGTACCACTGTCGACAATGAGACTCGTTCCCGATTTACAATATTAATTTTAAAAATGAATTTTTAAACGATCCAACCGTACAGATGTTAAGATATATATTATTTAGTCATAAGAAAAAATTATTAAAAAATTTGAATTCATCTTGCATGTGAGGAATAGAAAATCTAGTGAAAGTACCCGCTCCCGACAACAAGACTCGTTCCCGATTTACAAGATTAATTTTTAAAATGATTTTTTGAGATCCAACCGTACGGATGTTAAATATATCAATTTTAGCCATCGAAAAAATTATTAAAAGATTGAAATTCATCTTGCTTGTCACGATAGAAAAATCTAGTAAAAGTACCACACTAGACAACGAGACCGTTCCCGATTCACAAGATTAATTTTTAAATTGATGTTTGGACGATTCACCGTATGGATGTTAAGAAATATCAATTTTAGTCATATGAAAAAATTATTAAAAAATTTGGAAATTCATCTTGCATGTCAAGATAAGAAAAATCTAGTAAAAGGACCATTCCCGACAAAAAGACTAGTTCCCGATTTACAAGATTAATTTTTAAAATGATTTTTTGGACGATCCAACCGTACGGATGTTAAGATATATCAATTTTAGTCATATGAAAAAATTATTAAAAAATTTGAAATTTATCATGCATGTCACGATTTGAAAAATCTAGTAAAAGTACCACACCAGACAACGAGACTCGTTCCCGATTTATAAGATTAATTTTTAAAATGATATTTTAGGACGATCCAACCGTATGGATGTTAAGAAATATCAAATTTAGTAATATGAAAAAATTATTAAAAAATTTGAAATTCATCTTTCATGTCAGGATTAGAAAAATCTAGTAAAATACTACTTCCGAGAAAGAGACTCGTTCGCGATTTACAAGATTAATGTTTAAAATGATTTTTGGACGATCCAACTGTAAGGATGTTAATATATCAATTTTAGTCATATAAAAAATTATTAAAAAATTTGAAATTCATCTTACATGTCAGGATTAGAAAAATCTAGTAAAAGTATTACACCGACAACGAGACTCCTTCCCGATTTATAAGATTAATTTTTAAAATGATTTTTTGGACGATCTAACCGTATGGATGTTAAGAAATTTCAATTTTAGTCATATGAAAAAATTATTAAAAAATTTGAAATTCATCTTGCATGTCACGATTAGAAAAATCTAGTAAAGTACCACACCAGACAACGAGACTCGTTCCCGATTCACAAGATTAATTTTTAAAAAGGTTATTTCGATCATCCAACCATATGGATGTTAATAATATCAATTTAAGTCATATGAAAAAATTATTAAAAAATTTGAAATTCATCTTACATGTCAGGATTAGAAAAATCTAGTAAAAGTACTACTTCCGAAAAAGTGACTCGTTCGCGATTTACAAGTAAAATGATTTTTTGGACAATCCAACTGTAAGGATGTTAATATATCAATTTTCGTCATATAAAAAAATTATTAAAAAATTTGAAATTCATCTTGCATGTCAGGATTAGAAAAAATAGTAAAAGTATCACACCAGACAACAAGACTCGTTCCCGATTCACAAGATTAATTTTTACAAAGGTTTTTTTGATTATCCAACCGTAAGGATGTTATATATCAATTTTAGTCATATGAAAAATTATTAAAAAAAATTGAAATTCATCTTGCATGTCACGATTAGAAAAATTTAGTAAAAGTACCACACTAGACAACGAGACTCATTCCCGATTCACAAGATTAATTTTTAAAAAGGTTTTTTTGATGATCCAACCGTAAGGATGTTATATATCAATTTTAGTCATATGAAAAAATTATAAAAAATTTGAAATTCATCTTGCATGTCGCGATTAGAAAAATCTAGTAAAAGTACCACTCCCGACAACGAGACTCGTTCCCGATTTACAAGATTAATTCTTAAAATGATTTTTTAGACGATCTAACCGTACGTATGTTAAGATATATCAATTTTAGTCATATGAAAAAATTATTAAAAAATTTGAAATTCATCTTGCATGTCACGATAAGAAAATCTAGTAAAAGTATCACTTCCGACAACAAGACTCGTTCCCGATTTACAAGATTAATTTTTAAAATGATTTTTGGATGATCCAACCGTACGATGTTAAGATATATCAAATTTAGTCATATGGAAAAATTATTAAAAAATTTGAAATTCATCTTGCATGTCACGATAAGAAAAATCTAGTAAAAGTACCACACCAGACAACGAGACTCGTTCCCGATTCACAAGATTAATTTTTAAAAAGGTTATTTCGATCATCCAACCATATGGATGTTAATATATATCAATTTCAGTTATATGAAAAAATTATTAAAAAATTTGAAATTCATCTTACATGTCAGGATTAGAAAAATCTAGTAAAAGTACCACTCCTGACAACGAGACTCCTTCCCGATTTATAAGAGTAATTTTTAAAATATTTTTTTGGACGATCCAACCATATGGATGTTAAGAAATATCAGTTTTAGTCATATGAAAAAATTATTAAAAAATTTGAAATTCATCTTGCATGTCATGATTAGAAAAATCTAGTAAAGTACCACACCAGAAAATGAGACCCGTTCCCGATTCACAAGATTAATTTTGAAAAAGAATTTTTCGATGATCCATCCGTACGGATGTTAATATATATCAATTTTAGTCATATGAAAAAATTATTAAAAAATTTGAAATACATCTTGCACATCAGGATTAGAAAAATCTAGTAAAAGTACCACTGTCGATAATGAGACTCGTTTCCGATTTACAATATTAATTTTAAAAATGAATTTTAAACGATCCAACCATAAGGATGTTAAGATATATTATATTTAGTCATATGAATAATTATTAAAAAAATTGAAATTCATCTTGCATGTCAGGAATAGAAAAATCTAGTAAAAGTACCGCTCCCGACAACAAGACTCGTTCCCGATTTACAAGATTAATTTTTAAAATGATTTTTTCGACGATCCAACCGTACAGATGTTAAGATATATCAATTTTAGTCATATGAAAAAATTATTAAAAGATTTGAAATTCATCTTGCATGTCACGATAAGAAAAATCTAGTAAAAGTACCACACTAGACAACGAGACTCGTTCCCGATTCAGAAGATTAATTTTTAAAATGATTTTTGGACGATCCAACCGTATGGATGTTAAGAAATATCAATTTTGGTCAAATGAAAAAATTATTAAAAAATTTGAAATTCATCTTGCATGTCAAGATAAGAAAAACTAGTAAAAGTACCATTCCCGACAAAAAGACTAGTTCCCGATTTACAAGATTAATTTTGAAAATGATTTTTTGGACGAACCAACCGTACGGATGTTAAGATATATCAATTTTAGTCATATGAAAAATTATTAAAAAATTTGAAATTTATCATGCATGTCACGACTAGAAAAATCTAGTAAAAGTACCACACCAGACAACGAGACTCGTTCCCGATTCAAAAGATTAATTTTTAAAATGATTTTTGGACGATCAAACCGTACGAAAGTTAAGATATATCGATTTTAGTCATATGAAAAAATTATTAAAAAATTTGAAATTCATCTTGCATGTCACGATTATAAAAATCTAGTAAAAGTACCACACTAGACAACGAGACTCGTTACCAATTCACAAGATTAATTTTTAAAAAGGGTTTTTTGATGATCCAACCGTAAGGATGTTAATATATCAATTTTAGTCATATAAAAAAATTATTAAAAATTTGAAATTCATTTTACATGTCAAGATTAGAAAAATCTAGTAAATGTATCACACTCGGCAACGAGACTCCTTCCCGATTTATAAGATTAATTTTTAAAATGATTTTTTGGACGATCCAACCGTATGGATGCTAATATATCAATTTTAGTCATATTAAAAAAATATTAAAAAATTTGAAATTCATCTTGCATATCAGTATTAGAAAAATCTAGTAAAAGTACCACACTAGACAACAAGACTCGTTCCCGATTCACAAGATTAATTTTTAAAAAGTTTTTTTGATGATCCGACCGATGTATGTTAATATATATCAATTTTAGTCATATGAAAAAATTATTAAAAAAAATTGAAATTTCATCTGGCAGTACCGATAGAAAATCTAGTAAAAGTACAACACCCAGACAAGCGTGCGACTCCTTCCACGATTCACCCCAAGATTAAATGTTTAAAAAAGGGTTTTTTTAATGAGACCAAACCGTAAGAATGTAAAATATATCAATTTTAGTCAATATGGAAAAAAATATTAAAAAATTGAGAATTCATCCTTGCAGGTCCACATTAGAAAAATCATAGTAAAAGTACCAACCAAACCATCGAGACTCGTTTCCCCGATTCACAAGAGTTAATTATTTAAAATGATTTATCTTCAGATGATCACACCGTACGGATGTAATATATATCAAATTTTAGTCATATGTAAAAAATATTAAAAAATTTGAAATTCATCTTGCATGTGAGGATTAGAAAAATCTAGTAAAAGTACCAATTCCGGACAATCGAGACCTTGTTCCCGATTACATCGATTAATTTTAAAATAATTTTTGATGATCCAACCGTACAAAATGTTAAGATTATCAATTTACCTGGGCACTTGACATCTTTACCTAAGGTTACTTAAGGCATTGATCTCAAATGGGGATCTTAAGTTAAAAAGGACCTACACGGCGAGGTAACAAGACATAACGGCGCACCTTGTGGATAAGGCCTATGGTGCATTGCTATGGTGTTCAGATAGAGGAAGTCTTTGCCCCTGCTACACGATTGGCTGCTAAACCAAGGTTTGGGACGTACATCACCTAGACGTCAAATCAGCCTTTCCCTAAATGTTATCATTCTAGAAGGAAGTCACTACGCCATAGATGGGCTAATAAGACACTCATTTTACGTCACCTTAGGCCCGTTTTATGTTGCAATAGGCCTATTGTAACGCCAAATAACCATTTCATCCGCAAATGTTGCCATTACTATCTAATGTAATGTTTTGATTATCAACCGTAACATAAATAAAAACAATACCTTAGGGAGATAGAGTAATACTAGATAAATCAAACGTAACGGCAATTCAGTGTTACCTTAGCATTTGAAAAAATCATGTGGGACCCACCTAACTGGATTGCCACGTAGGCAGCCACGTCATATAGAGGGACCCACTGACACGTGGCGAGCAATGTCACATGGACTGCCACGTGGACTGCCACATAGATTGGCTAATCAGTGGTACCCACTGCCACGTCATCATATGGGGCCCGCTGCCACGTCATCAAGGGGCCCACTGCCACGTCATCAAGTGTGGCCCACTGCCACATCATCAAGTGGGGCCCATTGTAACATCATCAACTGGGTCCCACTGCCATGTGGGACCCACATGTGGGCCCACTTTTATTACTGACGTAACAGTAAACAAATCTAATGTAACACTGTATTTTGGCAAAAGAAACACAAATTTAGATTTTGTAACAGTGATAAATATAGCTATTGTAACACTAATAGATAACATTTTGAAATATAGTTTTGATAAACACATTACTGCCATTAACAAAATAATAATTCAACTATACCAAAACATATTTCCCCAACAAACTAGTCTTACAGCATTCAGAACACCAACTCCGCCAACATAATAACCACTTCGCCAAAATTATGGTACGATTCACTACATCACTCCACCAAAATCATACTAACAAGAACACCAAACAATCCCCAAATTCCAACTCCAACCAAACCAAATAAACACCATCCACCACCAATTATAGTGAGTACCAAAAGTTATAAACCAATAATTCAAAAGTCTAAATAACATAACTGTCCATACTATTAACTCAAGCTAATGCTTGTAAAGAGAAATATCTAAGAAGAAGTCCGGGCAGTCTTGGAAGTCCCAGCAGTCCCGATAGTCATTGGTGTACCATTTTCATCATCCTCGCTTGAAATATTAGCATCAACTTCTCCAATGTCCAGATTCAAGCCTGGATTAGCTGCTGCGATCTTTTTGAGAATAACTGACAAGTTATCCTGCACTTTCTTGGAAACCTTTTCTTCCAGTTCAGCCTCAAGTTCTCCCCTGATCTTTGCAGTCAAATCTTCCAAATAAGTGTCTGCAGGAGCCGAATCTGATTCCATCGCTTTCTTGTTCTTTCTCTACAAGAAAAATGTTGTTAAATATTAATCAATTTTACCATAGAATTGTGCTACACAACTACACAACTACTAACAAGGTTTGCATTAAGGTGGCCTATACTAATACTTAACAGCCTTTTATTTCCGCTAAGTCTCTTATGTTATTTGTTTTACCAAATAAATTAAACCAACAAAACATACTTGGCAAAGCATTTTTTATCTCTTAATTTTAAAGAAATAGACAAATTGAACTACCGTGCAGCATTTAACCTCCATAAAAAAAGTAAAGTCCTTACGTTTCTTTTTTGCGGAGCAGCCGTAGTCTTGTATGTTCGGCCATCGTGTTCATGAGATTCCAAATAAATTTCAGCTTGTGATGGCGAGGCGAGATTAGGATCAGTCTTTTTCTATTATAGAGCACAAAAGAAAAAGACAAGGTTATCTAGCTCAAAGTTACCACATAACTATTATTTACTTAAGAAAAATTGCACATCAACTATTTAAAAAATGCCTAAGCACTAACATTCAATCAAAGGATTTATGAACAAACAACTAGGTAGTCATTACTATTTAGTAGACACAATCCAAGTGTGTACGGGAAGTCAATGAAGGCAATATTAATGCAGTTCTGAAATTGAATATCTAAATTCAAGCAAATACCAGCAAAAAATAGACATGCATCTGATTTCTGAAGAATTAAAGCACAAAAATGTTTGATGGCACTTGACATGAACAACTAAATTATTGTCTCTGCGAGCTCTATTTTATTAGTTTTTTATGGTTGTTCACAGTGAATTATTTAAAGTTATATAAATGCGGATTGGTTTGTAATAATCTGAATATCATAACTAATCAGACAACTAAATAATTGCTAGTTATAATGATGATATCGACAAGGACAGATACATTATTTAAAAAAGGGGGGGGGGGTTCTAACATGTCCCATTTTAAAATTGGATTTAAGAACATGTCCCCATCTAATTAAATTATAAATTTATCCTATAATCAAAATTTAATCCAATTTAACTTAACCATGGGGCCGTAATTATAATATCAAAATAAAAGGGGAAATATTCATAAATGTACTAGTTAATTTAGGAATCATACCAACTTCTCTCCAACTTCTGCACTACTGTTGGCACCCTGATTGTGTGGGTCAGTTACCGAAGCGCGGATTACTTTGTTATCATGTGCTAATTCCTATTAAAAAAAATTGCACAATCCAGTTTGAGAATCTTTAAAATCATTAAAATCATATTAAAAAGAAGCACGAAGGCACCTTCACCGACTCATCTCCCCAATACTTTATCAGCAATTTAAAATCCTCGAGCGGAATCTCCTTGGGCCTATGTTCAAGCCTTTCATCATCAGTGGCATGCTGTGTGTAATGCTTTGCCTTCATCCGAGACTTGTAAGTCCTCCAGCATCTATTAATTGTCTCATAAACCCAGGACTGAGCTTCATTCGGAATAATATAATGGTCCTAATATATAATAAACTCAAGATCAATAAAATGAAGGGGTTAATTGAAAAATAAATGAAACTGAGGTTTAGGTAATAGAATTTACCCGAGTATAGTCCCACATTTTCTTCTTCAATTATTCAGGAACCAGGCGCCAGTTGACATAAGTAAGAGAGACATTGTCCTTTGCAACTGTTCCGAGAAAATTACTCAGCTCTCTCGTAACTTTTCCGTCTCTTGAAACAGGTACATTTTGTTTGTTCAAAAAAATCACCGGTCTTTCATCACGTGTCCTTGCGTGAACAGTTAGCAGTTTTGTCCTTCCTCTCCATTTTTTGGGCTTTGGTACTTCATAGTACATGCACACACAAAAAAAGGTGACTGCGAATTTAATAATTAATTAAATTCTTACTGCCTCTCCATCAATAAATAATTAGTGTGCATAATTCATGCGTAGTTATATTTAGAAAGTAAAAGTACCTGCTTCGGTTTCTTCCTCAACAACATTTTCCGAATTAGAAGCGTGCACATTCTCGGTTGTTGGCGGAAGAATGCCCTGCTTTTGACGTTCCCGCATTGCTAAATAAGCAGATACAGACCCACGTGATTCTGAATTGCTCGCGGATTTTAAGATTTTACTACATGTTGGTTTCAGGAGCTTAGATTTACTGGTCATTTCCTTGTCAGATGTTTTACCAGCTTGCGATGGTTCATTCTCTGTTGCAGCGGTGACATTAGCTCGCGAACGAGTTCTTGGTCCAAGGGGGACATGGTTCTTTTTCTTCCCATTCTTCGTTCTCTACAATTATTAGGATTGCAAATATAATGTGAGGCCAAAGCAATAAAGAGTATAAAATAAAAACAAAATATATAGGAAACTTGATATAGTGATAAACAAAATATCAGGTCTTAAACTAATAAAAAACACAATTTACACTCTTGAGAAATAAGGAAGGAAGGCCAAAGTAATGAAGACTGTAAAAGAAATCCATACGTCAGATGAATCATCACTATCATGTTCGTCCTCACTTTTCGGATTATAATCATCATCATCCAGAGAGGCTTTGTCTTTTTCTTTGGATTTCTCAATAACTGTTGCTGATCGAGCTCTCAAATCAATCACTAATTTTTTGATCCCAAGTTCTTCCAACCTTCTATCATTTTCCTTCATTCGATTAAGTCTTTCTTGCTCACATGCTGGTAGCGGTGGGGGGGGGGGCACCTGCAATAATTATAAATCAGCACTGTTATTAGTGTAGCTCAACTATGCATTCTACTTTCTTTCTAAAAATTTGGAAGGAGTGTTTAAGTGAATATTACAAGTGTTACAGTCCAGGTTAGAAGAAAAAAAAGAGAACATTGTCAAGGATACCTCGATGTCAGGTATAGCAAGTTCAAGGGGACATCTTACTTGGCGTGCATCACCTTGTAGCTGATCTTTCATTTTCTCATTATTTTGCAAAGTACGGGGTCTTTTTCTTTTGATTTCGGTCAGTGGTGGTGGGGGCAACTACAATAATTTATGAAGACAAGGTCAGTGATTAAATTGACATAACACAACAATAATCATTATAACTTATGTTTTTAAGAAGGAAAATTAAAAAAATACCTCTTTATCCAGAATAATATCATCTTGTAACTGCAGTTTCCTTCTAGCAGACCCTTTATCGTTTCCTTGCCCAGCAGTTGCATCTTGCTGAGTAGGCAACAGAGCTGGCGATGATCGTAACGCATACCTCCGACTGGGCTCAGGTGTCTTCTTAACAATCTTCCTTGGGTTCTGCTTCTGCTGGAGTTCATGTGTGGTAGTATATTTCCGCTTTTGTATTTTCTTCAGTGAAACTATATTTATGCAAGAAAAAAATCCAAGTCAAAGAATTATCTTCAACTAATATGGACATCCAAGTCCCATTATGCATATATAAAGAGATACAGAAATAGATAGAGATGTGTACTTAATGGGGACCTAATTATTTATCAGCAATAGGCATACCTTCAAACAGGCTTTTCCTCGGCCTGACAATCACGTGTGGCTGCATCTCACACAACGGCTCAATTGCAGGGTCAAGAACTGTGTCTACATAAAGCTTGACCTCTTCGCCATTGTTGCACTTTTCTATCTCTTGAATGATGTCCAGGTCAGTCCTCAGCAGCTTCCAACCACCATATTTTCCTTCTTTTGCATAGACTCCTCCGATTTCATTGAGTTTGAGGAGATCCTTCACCTCCTCCATCAGATCATTATAAGCCCACATATCAGCATCTACATTATAAATAGTCAAGCAATCTCCACCAGAGTAACTTGTCCTCTGAAACTCCCCACCGTGGTACAATCCAATCTTAACGTGTTTTTCTGCCATCCTGCACAGAGTTCAAAGAGATGTCAATGGCTGACCATTAAACAAAAATATTTCAAATGTATCTTTTCCAAATCCTAGTATGCCATAAACACATATCTCGAACTAATTGGTAAACACATATTAGATCAAATAATAAACAACAAAATATTCATGAATTGGCACTCGACACAAATGCAACAAACACAATTTCGATCACAAAAAGTTATTAAGCATCTACTTCATATCCTATATTTGTTTTTATTACACGTGTAGGATATTTGCAGCTAACATACAAAATTATAAAAATAAGAAAAAATAGTTATCATATGCATCTACTGAATCAACTAAATTACAGTAAGGAGATTTAATCCCAACACTACGAAATATAACAAGGGCATGCTGAACTTACCAAGACAATAAATATAAACTACAAATCAGACAACGACGACAAAAAATTTAAACTACAAAGATGGATTTCATTGAAGAATTCATGGAAGAAATAAATTAAGATATTCAATTACATCTAAATAGTCCAAACACAGAGAAAATACAAAATAAAGTTCACTGCTGTGATTAATTTTAAACTTATAAATGTTTAGCAGTTTGGTTGCTTCATTTATCAGGAATGGGAACTCTTGTTGTAGGGATATCATCTCTGCACCAACTCATTTCATCAACATGAGTTTGAAGTCCACAAACAAATTCAGTCTCACGGAGATCAGTATCGTTGACATCTTCATGTGCATCCACGTTTCCATTATCACACCACTCCCTCGGTAGTTTCTTAATTACGTAATGTACATTCTTTTCGATTGGGTCTTCCACATAAAAAACTTGTTGCACTTGTTTGGCCAGGACATGAGGATCAGATTTATGGCATAACCTATTGAAATTTACTCGAATGTGACCGTGTGGATCTTTTTGTTGTTGGTACCAACGACACATAAATAGGACAACTGTAAATAATCCCCAGTAATCAAGTTCTATGATATCTTCTATCGATCCGTAGTAGCTAACATCCCCAACTATAGGGTTCTGGTCTCTAGAACTAGAGAAACTAGTTGTTTGTGCAATCAAATATACACCACTGTTTTGTGTTGTGCATCGAGAATCTCTATCACTTGTGTGGAATCGATAGCCATTAACAACATAACCAGTAAACCTTCTAGTTGTTCGATTAGGCCCCAACGCAAACACCCCCAAGTCAGATGAAACCTCCACCATTTTCCCAACCTCTTCTCGTAACCAGTCCCAGAATTCTTCCATGTGTCTTCGTTCCCTCTTGTATCTGTTCATATTTTCGTGGCTGTCCACCAAGGCTTGATGTTCCCTAAAATTATACTAAGTTAAAACAGTGCAGAAAAGAAAAAGTTCTTGAATTATGAATTAAAATTATTTACGTTAGAGCTTATTAAACTTACTCGAGGAGCCTCTCTACTTCTTTGTTACCAGTATTGAACAAAACATAGCGATGACTTGCCTTCCAATCAACATCTTCCAAATGAATAATAGTTCCATCTTTATTCCTTCTCATTCCGATAAGATATTCAGCTTGTGTTGGCCCTCTTTCGAAAACTGTTGAGCAGATGTTGTTTTTTGTTGTTTCATCAGCAGCCAAAAATCTTGAACAAAATGTTACACATTCTTCAGCTATGTAACCTTCTGCAATAGAACCTTCCGGCTTACTTCTATTACGAACGTATGATTTCAATTTTGCAAGATAACGCTCTATTGGGAACATGTTTGGAATGTGCTGAGGTCCCCCAAGTCTAACTTCTCTAGTTAGATGAACAAGCAAGTGCACCATTATGTCGAAGAAAGCTGATGGAAAAATCATCTCAAATTGGCAAAGTACCTCGACGATTTCAGTTTCCAACTTCTCAAGCTCCTCCAAATCGATAACCTTGCTCCATAGAGCTCTAAGGCAGGCACTCAATTTCATCAAAGGTACAGCAACCTCAGCCTTTGTAGTTTTTTTGATGGCAAACTGCAACAAGTAGTGCAGTATGAAATGAGCATCATGGCTCTTATACCCCACTACTTTCCTCTCCTTTGTGTGCACATATCGCCCTATGTTGGAGGCACAACCGTACGGCAGTTTTGTGTTTTCCAACACTGAACAAAAGATCTCCTTCTCTTTGTTCGACAAGTCAAAGATTGCTGCTCGTATTTCATGGTGTGCTCCATCTTCTGATAGAACAGGATGGAGGGGTTTTCTAATTCCCATTTCTTGTAAATCTTTACGAGCGGCAACATGATCTTTTGTCTTGCCACTTATATTGAGTAAAGTGCCCAATATGTTATTGCAAACATTTTTTTCTATGTGCATGGCGTCAAGGTTATGTCGAAGTGGATTATGCTTCCAATAAGGTAAATCAAAAAAAATTGACTTCTTTTTAAAAAGGCCCTCAGTTTTACTCTTTGGCTTTTTGTTCTGCAGGCCGAATTGGTTTACATACCCAGACAACAACTCCTCAATGTTAGTTCCCGTTAAAACTGAAGGACACTGCCCCATTTCTATTGCGCCATTAAACCTTTTAGTATCCATTCTCCACTTGTGTGCAGAAGGAAGAAACTTTTGGTGGTTCATATAGCACATTTTCTTGCTATGCTTCAAATAAAGTGATGAAGTTTCATAATGGCAGACAGGACACCCTAGTTTGCCTTTTGTGCTCCAACCGGACAACATAGCATATCCCGGGAAATCGCTAATAGTCCATAGCACTCTAGCACGTAAATTAAAATCTTCATCAGCCAAGGCATCATAAGTATTAACGCCGACCTCCCATAATTCTTTTAACTCGGCAATTAAAGGTTGCATGAACACATCAATATTATTCTTTGGTGAATCTGGACCAGATATTAGTGTCGAAAGAATTAGATTTTCTTGTTTCATGCATAGCCAAGGTGGGAGGTTGTAATTGACCAATACAATTGGCCAGGTACTGTGACTTAGGTTCATTGAACGATAGGGGTTGAATCCATCTGAGGCTACTCCTAAACTAACATTCTGATTTTCTAATGAAAAATCAGGATAGTCAGCATCTATCGTCTTCCAAGCCTCTGTATCAGCCGGATGTCTTACTTTTCCATCCTGTTGACGTCCCATATCGTGCCATTTCATTAGTTTCGAATATTCCTTGCACATGTATAGCCTCTGCAATCTCGGCTTTAGAGGGAAGTACCTCATCACATTAGCTGGCACTTTGTGTATAACCTGCCCCGGATCACTAGCATCATTGCCTTTTTTTTCCGGTAACACCCACCTAGAAACACCACAATTGTCGCATTTTTCTTTGTCTTTATTTTCTCCCCAGTACAACATGCAATTATTTCGGCATGCATGTATTTTTTCATAATGTAAGCCTAAATCCTTGATCATATTTTTTGCAGCATTCAAAGATAAAGGTATTTGGGCATCAGGAAAGGCGTCTCTTATTAACTCCAGCAATTTCCCAAAGGCAGACTCGGAAATTCCATGAGCACACTTTAAATGATAAACTTTGATCAGGAAACTTAACCGAGAGAATTTAGTGGATCCGGGGTATAGTGGTTGTTTACCCTCCCTAACATGGCCATAAAACTTTCTAGCCTCTGCATTTGTTAGACTTTCATAGTCATTTTCTAAATCTCGAAACTTTTTACCCGTACAATTGAACATTTCACCTAAATTATCTTCGAAATCCATCCCCGTCCCCGAATCCATGAAATCAGTACTACCGTCTACTTTGGTATGTGATACCTCGCAAATCCATTTCATATGTAGTGGAGAAGGGCCACTACATATGAGATGATCATAGATAACTGTTTGAGTGTGCCAATAACGGTTGACACATACTTTGCAGGGGCACTTCATTTCTTCTCCTTTAGCATGAATTGGAAATGAATTTTCCATAAATGCCTTTATCCCTCGTACATATTCTTTACTAGATTTTGGAAATCCTATCCAGCTACTATAATCATCTTCCATAAGTACACTGTATAATATAGCCTGCGAAGTTAAAAAATTATAAGTCTACCTAAAAAAGCCCGTGTAATCCTCTCTGTGCACTATACTGCAGTGATACTAGATAAACTAATAATTTCCTACATCTCATTCCCCATTTTTATCCATGCTTTGATTTTTATTAAATTTTTTACTTCAATTTACAACTGTAACTTTTGAATAGCACACATGGAATAAATGTTAGAATGTAAAAGATCAATAGTCAAAGACTTGTATAGCACATAAAATCAGTTTGAGATTAGATTAATGTCTTAAGTATTCGAATAATATATATTTATTTAATTGTACAAGGAACTAAGGAAGGCCCAGTACTGCTAAGAGACGATAAAAACAAGACATAGTAACCAAATGGCAAACAGAGTTAAGCCTTGCATTTGGACATTAAATAACAAAAAACAGCGAATAAGCAACATAATTTCATCAATTCATCTCGGCACGTAATCACATCAAGAAATGCAATAACCATAATTACAAGAATCTAAAACAATAAAACTCAAAGAGAGAGAGAGAGAGAGAGAGAGAGAGAGACAGAGAGAGAGAGAGAGAGACAGAGAGAGAGACAGAGAGAGGGGGGAGATGACCACAAACACATATTACATTCATATTAAACACAAACTCTAAACGTATTACACATATTAAACACAGACACATATATTAAATAAGCAGGGATAAATACATAAAATCAAAAATAAAGTTCAATTAGAGGTTACCTTGGTCCAAAATCGAAACCACAAAGCAGCTCTGAACCCTAATTGCTAGCTCCAACCGAAACCCTAAAATTCCGAAACCCTAATTGCACGCCCTAACTCCGTTGCAGAGAACCCGAACCACCGAAATGTTGCTGAGAACCACCTAATTGCTGCTGAATCCACCGAAATGAGAGCAGCTGAGGTGAGGCTGAGGTGAGAGTGCGGCTGAGGTGAGGTGAGAGTTAGGGAGAGTGAGATGGGTGAGAGTTAGGGAGAGTGAGATGGGTGAGAGTTAGGGAGTGTTGGTGAGAGGTGAGTGAGTGAGCGAGGTGGGAGGCTGAGGTGAGTGAGCGAGGTCGAGAGAGAGTGATGTTTCTGAGAGAGAGTCTGAGAGAGAGAGTGATGTTTTTGGGGGGAAATTTCGCCGCCCATATTTTCACTGCACCTTTTGTATGATTTTCATTTTATTTCATTTTTTCATTTTTTTCATTTTTTCGTAAATTTTAGAAAAAATGATATTTTAATGTCCCGATCCGACCATGATCCGGGTATTATATTTTTTGATTATTTTTTCCCAATGTTAGGAAGGCGGTTTAATAATATCCGTACGGTTGGATCGTCGAGAAAACCGATTAAAAAAATCGAACGACGGATATGTGGGTCGAACCGTTAAATGAATCATATCCTTACATATGAACCCTATTACGATCCGACCATGATCCGGGCATTATATTTTTTGATTATTTTTTCCCAATGTTAGGAAGGCGGTTTAATAACATCCGTACGGTTGGATCGTCGAGAAAACCGATTAAAAAAATCGAACGACGGATATGTGGGTCGAACCGTTAAATGAATCTTATCCTGACATATGAACCCTATTACGATCCGACCATGATCCGGGCATTATATTTTTTGATTATTTTTTCCCAATGTTAAGAAGGCGGTTTAATAACATCCATACGGTTGGATCGTCGAGAAAACCGATTAAAAAAATCGAACGACGGATATGTGGGTCGAACCGTTAAATGAATCCTATCTTGACATATGAACCCTATTACGATCCGACCATGATCCGGGCATTATAATTTTTGATTATTTTTTCCCAATGTTAGGAAGGCAGTTTAATAACATCCGTACGGTTGGATCGTCGAGAAAACTGATTAAAAAAATCGAACAACGGATATGTGGGTCGAACCGTTAAATGAATCCTATCCTGACATATGAATCCAATTACGATCCGACCATGATCCGGGCATTATATTTTTTGATTATTTTTTCCCAATGTTAGGAAGGCAGTTTAATAACATCCGCACGGTTGGATCGTCGAGAAAACCGATTAAAAAAATCGAACGACGGATATGTGGGTCGAACCGTTAAATGAATCATATCCTGACATATGAACCCTATTACGATCCGACCACGATCCGGGCATTATATTTTTTGATTATTTTTTCCCAATGTTAGGAAGGCAGTTTAATAACATCCGTACGGTTGGATCGTCGAGAAAACCGATTAAAAAAATCGAACGACGGATATGTGGGTCGAACCGTTAAATGAATCATATCCTGACATATGAACCCTATTACGATCCGACCACGATCCGGGCATTATATTTTTTGATTATTTATTTATTTATTTATTTAATTATTTATTAAATAATTAAATAAATGGATAATGTGGGGCCCACATGTGGGGCCCACAAGTGGAGCCCACATGTGGGGCCCACAAGTGGAGCCCACATGTGGGGCCCACAAGTGGAGCCCACATGTGGGCTTACTTTTCCATTATTTATTTATTTAATTATTTAAATAATTATTTATTAAATAATTAAATAATTGGATAATGTGGGGCCTACATGTGTGGCCCACAAGTGGAGCCCACTTCTTTATTATTTATTTATTTAATTATTATTTATTTAATTATTTAAATAATTAAATAATTGTTTAATATGGGGCCAACATGTGGGGCCCACAAGTGGAGCCCACATGCGGGGCCCACAAGGGGAGCCCACATGTGGGGCCTACAAGGGGAGCCCACATGTGGGGCCCACTTCTCCATTATTTATTTAATTATTATTTATTTAATTATTTAAATAATTATATATTAAATAATTAAATAATTAAATAATTGGATAATGTGGGGCCTAAATGTGGGGCCCACAAGTGGAGCCCACTTCTTTATTATTTATTTATTTAATTATTATTTATTTAATTATTTAAATAATTATTTATTAAATAATAAAATAGTTGTTTAATATGGGGCCCACATGTGGGGCCCACAAGTGCAGCCCACATGTGGGGCCCACAAGGGGATCCCACATGTGGGGCCCACTTCTTTATTATTTATTTATTTAATTATTATTTATTTAATTTTTTAATTAATTATTTATTAAATAATTAAATAATTAATTATTTGATGACGTGGCGGTGCACACGTGGCAGGGGTGAGCAAATGTAACAGTAGCGTTGTAACAGAAAAGTTGACGTAACGCTTTGCTGACGTGGCAGTGCCACGTGGCAGTGTGGGCCCACATGGGGGGTCCACCTGTTAGTGTGGGACCCACTTTCTGGAACAAGTTTTAGTGGGGCCCACATGTGGGACCCACTTTTGCTGACGTGTACACTGTGGGGCCCAAAAAAATAATAAATTAATTAAATATTATTATAATGATAAAGCAAAGCGTTACGTCATGTCAGCACTATTGTAACATTAGCTTTCTACTGCAACACAAGCCCTCTAACGTAACAGTAACTTTACATGTAAAGTAACGCTATTTCGTTAGTGTTACAATAGGTCAAAAAAGTCTGTCTAATGTAACGCAAAACAGGCATTACATTAGAAAAGTGTCTTATTTGGCCATCTATGGCGTAGTGTGAAAATACCATGTTGTATATGCGGTCATGATGCCATGTCGATATAAATGTAATATCACATCATCGGGATTTTTTATATAAAAATTTCCACATTCATTACATGAACATCTTATTCTCCCCTTTGAATCATCCGTATTTGCAACGTCAAACTTAATGAAACCATCAACACCAATTTTGTACTCTTCCGTTATATTTTTCCTTGCATCAAATCGACGATTCATCCAACTACGATCCGATGTCATCTACAAGATGTATAGATACTATAATTAATAATCTATTACTAATTAACAAAACATACCTAAATAAATTCACTATATGTACAAGATATTTAGTGAAAATAAATGAACAATAATTATTTCAATGATTTAATTCAAATTATCTTGTATCAAGCGGAGAAAGTTAACAAATATATTAAACTACTTTAGTTTTTAAGACTACATTTAAATTATTTACAACTAATATTTAACATTTCATTTAAATTATATCAATTAATAGTACATTTATGTGAGAAATAAACAAACAACAATCATGATAAACAAAGTATAAGTAGTTGAGAAATTGTACTTACTTGACTTGAAAGTAGTTGATATTTGAGCTTGAAATGGAAGGAAAATGGTAAAAATTTTGAAGAAAAGGAAGTGGAGATGCGGGAAAAGGAAAGTATGGACAAAATCGAGGGGAAGAGGATAAGCCCGTAGCTGTTAATTTTTTGGAGCATAAATTCCACCATACGCGATTGCTTTATAAAATCCACCGAAAACAATTGTTTTTATAAATTCAACCGCTAGCGGTTGCTTTTATTAAAATGACCGTTGCATTTTTTAATATTTTTTGGTAATTAATTTAAAAGCGATTGTATGGTCGCTTTTGTTTTCTAATTTCAGGTTTCATTTTGGCGGTAATTTTCCCACCAAATTTTGAAACCTTAAAATCGACCGCTGAAAAAAAGCGGTTGATTTTGTTAATAAAAGCCACCGAATAAAAGCTACCGGCGATAAATTCCACCGAATAAAGCGACCGCTAACAAAATCCACCGATATCGGTGGCTTTTATGTGTGGTTTTTGGTCAAGTGAGATTGACCTTAAAAGCCACCGTTGTTGGTGGAATTTATTGTTGGTCGCTTTTACTCGTTTTTCTTGTACTGTTAGCAAAAAAAAATTATTCGCCCCCCTCCAATTCTTTTGGTAAAAATGAATAGAAGAACTCATTTGAGTACATAATAAAATAAATGATTACTCACCGCTTAAAAAATTATTTTCATTTTTTTTCTAGCAAAATCTTTAATTGAGTATTTAAAATTAAAAATGTTAGCATTATTTCCTTCCAATAGATAATCACATTATTAACTTATTCGATCATTTTTGTATGATAGTAGAACAAAAATAAGACTTAATCCATTTTAAATTAAAAAACTCAATTTTTCTTTTCATTCCCAAGTCAATTTCTAGTATAGTATTTTTTTTTAAAAAAAAAAATGGCCCCTACATATTGAATATTCCATGCTTTGGCTTGTATTGACCCTGGTGCCAGGTCGAACTCGAGGTAGGTCCGAATACCAGCCCTTGTGCCTACGTCACTAATTTCATTATGGTGGAGCCTTTTGGATCCGTCCTACACATCAGTAACGACTATTTTGAAAAACATATTATAATTAAATTGCATAACACCTATTTTTAAAAACGTATTACTACTAGAATTGCATAACATTTTACTACCTCATAATTGGTCTAATGTAAATTTTCAATACTTTTTGAAAATCGTTACAAGCATTTTGTTACAGTAGCTAAGAAATTTCAATTCTATTATAATATTTAGTGTTATAATAGCCTTAAAACTGGTGTTGCAGTGTTGGTGGTGTTACATTAGCTATTTATAAAATAAATTTGAAAATGAATATATTATCTAAAAAATAGAATTATTGTTATGTTTTCGATTATTCATGACTATAAAATATCATGTATTTTTTTTCTTCTGGCCATGGAAGCAGCATAACGACATCTTTTAGAGGCTGAGTATGATGATTCAGATGCCAATGGAGCTGCATTTTGCCACTCAGCTGCTCTTATCGTAAGTCTTTTTGTAGCTGGGTCTTCACTTACGTGATATAGTTTTATTTTTTCTTGCTTTCCAGCTATTACTGCTTAGGGCTGCTGGTTTTCTTCTTTCCTATTACATCATGGCCAGAGCCATTAGTGTAGTACAGGGACGTAGGCAGAGATCAGGCAAGTAGCTTCTAGTGTATTTCATAATTCATTATTTTCTACTTGTGTAACTTGTAATTACAGACCAAGTTCAATCCTGGCTTCGGCATAAAGGTTCCCTAACTTTGACTGATATGATCAATAGTCAAGTGCTATAGTTTTACATAAGTTTGAGAAAGTGCATTTGTTCTAAGTGAGTTCATGTTTTTCATGAGAAGGAAGCAATCTAATATTTCACTCTTATTTATGTTGTTAGCTTGTTATACCTTTAATATGACTAGTCAAGTCATTTTTATGATACCTCGAGTCCACTAATGATCTGTGATCAGGTTGCAGAATATTTATTAAATGTAGGTTTATCTTGTACTTTACTTTCTTGAGGTGAATATCACTATGTTTCTCCACAGTAAAGGCATGCTCCTCCTCTAGTTAGGGTTAAAATGATGTTTGAATCAATCATGGCAAAGCTTCGAGGACCTCCACTATTTTCCTCTATTTACTTCCTGAGCGAAAAATTTCTACTTTCTATGGTTTAATTGTCTGAAGTTCTCTGTTATCGTTTGTCTTAATCTTTTGTTTTCCTAGATACTTCTATTTTTTGTTTTAATTTCATACTAATACTGCAAAGTTGTCTAACAAATATTATTTTTCTTCGTGCAAAAGGAAGGATTTTTCCGATTATGGAATTTTACGCAGTGCATTTCTTCAACTAGAGTGAATGACCAATATCCGAAAATTATGTTGCTTAAAATCAATGCTAAGGTTTTTAGACATTCCAGAATACTGCCCATTCCGATGTTCTGATGTCTATTGTTGCGGTAATTTAATATTTTAATCATGTTTCATCTGCTCGTCTAATTTAATCATATATTATGCTAGTCAGTGTGATATACAATGACAAGGACGAGAGTATTTCCTTTTTCTCTTAATAGTTGTACAAGACAATTCCCTTTCAATAAGCATATTCTGAATCTTCGACTAAGAAGATATTAAAGTGTAACAGCCCGCAATTTTTAACTATTAATTCTAAATCGAAATTAATACAAATTACAATTCATTAATCGAAAATCTATTATATAGGTGACTATTACAAACGCGCAGCTAAAAGCGGAAGTCCAAAAGTCAATCTACTCGAACTCTAAGGTCCTCAAACTCCAATGTTATCCAACTCGAATCTTACACCGAACCTAAAAATTGGAAGTAATGAGTTATACAGCCCAGCAAGAAAATAATCGATCTAACTAGCACGCCAAGTAATACATACACATATAACAAAATATGATAAAATATACAATACGATATACGAAACAAATACTTTCGATACATATTCTTATTCTTATTCAATACACACAATACACATACCACATAAATAACAATAATTCAAAACTCATAACCCATTCCACGACCACTATAAACCAGTGATAACGGTCCTAATTTTTCTAGAAAGTCTCACTACAATCCGGTGACTACGATCATAAGTTCTTTTTCGATATTTTCACAAACCATGGCATGAATTAGAGGTCCAAAATAATCGTTGGCACACAACACATATATGACAATACATATACTATAAGACATAATAGTTTCAAATATATCATCACGTAGCCCATATTTTGATAATCATATATAAACACATAACATATAATTTTCAAAATACTAGCAAGATCGACTTAAAACTTACCTCAAATTCCGACCAGATCTGAATTTACTCTTTTGACCCACTAAAAAATGTTTTCTTGGAAAATACAAAACATGAAAGTTGTAGAGAATGAAAAGACCTTTACGAAAAGTCCAAAACCAACGAAATTTGACTAACAATGAATTAACTATGAATTTTACAAGATTTCTGATTTTGGTGTATAAAGCCCTGCGGATTTTAATAATTAAGATGATGAAGACGAATATGGTGTATTTATAACGAGACAAAATCCTATTTCTTAACCGAAATGTTATACATATTAAAATAGATCCAAATTTTAGGCCCATTAGTCTAATCCAATTTTTAAATCCTAATTTTAATCTCTTTTTTCTATTCTTCTATTATTATTATTATTCTAAAAGTTACGGAATATTACATACTACCCTTCTTAAAAAGAATTTGGTCCCCAAATTCACCACAATTCTATACGTTCGCACCCCTAATTTCCTATAGGTGATACATAAACCACGGTCCATATGATCGCATCCCAGGAAATGTACTAGTCACATACCTAATACACTCCAAAAAATAACCTACACTGATACCAACTGTAAGAGCCCGCACTTCCGGACTATTAACTCTAACTCGAAACTAATACAAAATATAATTCTGTTAGGTCACACACACACTGTAGAGGGGGGTGAATACAGTGTATAGTACAATCAAATCGAACTTTAACTCAAGTAACAGAAAACAAACTTTATTGAAACAATAAACTCTGTTAGAGTATGGAACTGTTCTCTCTCAGTGATGAACAAATATCACGAGAGCTGCTAGGATTACAATAATTAATCTTCTCGATTGTGATAACACTTATAGTGTAAACCCTATGTCTGTGTTTATATACTACACAGTTACAAGATAATCGCTAATTGATATGGAATATAATTCTGCTTCCTAAAATATATCAATCAGATATCTTTTCTTCCAAGTATTCTATTCTTCATAAAATTCCATCTTCATGCATATCTCTTCTTATGTTTTGTCTCGATCTTCTTCCCTTTAACCAGCTGCCTTCCTTATCTGAACGTCTTTCAGTACTTAAGTTCTGATATCCATCTTCTGATGATTATCTCCTGATAATATAAGTACTGATATCCTTAAGTCCTGACTTCCAGTAAGTACTGATTTATCCTGTTTAAGTCAGATCTGAAAACTAAACATAAATCACATTAGCCATGACATTATTAAATATATCTAACAATCTCCCCCAACTTGTAAATTAGAATAATATACAAGTTTAACACATATTTGATGATGTCAAACACATTAAGTACGAATGCATGAGAATTTGACTAGATAACTACAACTTACAGTCCTTAAACCTTTACCAATCTTTAACTTTTGATAACAACTTCAGTCTGTATTCATATCAGAATTTAAGTAGTTGTAGATCTTGACTTGGCTTCATCTTCTGATCTCTCGGCTGCTTCCTCATCATCTGAAACTGGCCTTTTAGCTCTCTGTTTCTTGTATCTCTTTGAAGGTGGGGATTCCTTGGGAGTTTCAGCAGAAGTCATTCTTCTAATCCTTTTGAGAAGCTTAGAGCCCCTTGTTCCAGAATCCTTCTGAGAAGAAACTTTCTCAGCTTCTTTGACAACAGGTTCTGATGTAGAAACATGTTCCTCACTATTAGACTCATCTCTCAAAACAATCCTCCTTCTCTTCTGAGGTGTTTGAGGAACAGTCTTTGTCCTCTTTGGCTTGGAAGATGAAGGCTTCACAGTAGGTGTTGAGGATGAAGGTTGAGCTATTTGTGAAGTTGAGAGATATGATTTGAGATATGTTCTGAGGGATGGTTGAGGTATAGATGGATGAGTGGTAAGTTCTGATGGTTGCTGTGGTGTTTGGGAGGTGGTGGTAGGTTGGACATCAGGATAAACAGATCTATAGGTTTGAGGATCAGCATTTACCAAGATCTGTTTTACAGACTGAGGAATCTGTAAAGGTCTAACCACCTTTTTCTTAGTGTCAGCATTTATCAGGTCATTAAATGATCGTTTTGCAATTTTGAATGGTGGAGTTAAGGTACTGGCTAGTTGAGGGGGATCAGTACAACAAAAGTTATATATAAGCTGACAGACAGAAAAATAAACTACATTTCTATCTTCTGTCATCCTATCCCCTATGAAACCTATCACAGTACTTGCAAAATCAAAATGAGTTTGGTTAATAATAGCATACCCAATGTGCTGACTCATTATAGGAATGGCATCAAAGTTGGAACACTTATTCCCAAAAGCTTTAGTGATGCAGTCGAAGAAGAAGCTCCATTCCTTTCTGATATGAGCCCGTTTCAACTGCCCAAGCTTAGCCAAACTCTGCTCATATGCCAAACTGGCCATTAACTCTTGAAGAGCTGATTCCTCCGGAGTTGAAAAAGTACATCCTTCTGGTAAATGTAGGGCCTTGTGAATTGTACCAGGAGTTACCACATGTGTAGAATCATCTACTTCGATAACAATACTGGGAGTACCATGTGTACCACCATTATCAAAGTGCCCAGTCCGACAAAACGTCAGAACTTGTTGGCTTGAAAAGACTGAAGGATGGGTCAATGCATACCCAATTTCACTGTGTGCAAGAAGATCTTGAAAAAAATGCAACTCAGACGGAGCTTCAGCATGATCGAGAATTGCAGCATAGTTATTTGGAACAAACTTAGCTCCATCAATGATCAAATCCTTAGGTGCCATGAGAAAAATCGAAAATTAAGAGTTGCCTGTTAGGTGTTTGAGAAAATGTCTGTATGAAAAACCAACGTCAGGAGATGAAAGAGAGTAAAAGCAAAGAAAGAGAGATAAAGTGTAAAAGTAAATAAAAGATTGGAAAATCTTTTCTCTGTCTTACTTATACTTGAAAAAAAATATAACCGTTGGACACCTGTCAGACATGCAATAATTATGAATAGTTAATGGGCACGGGAAAAACAATAATCATTACTTACCCACTTGCAGTTTTTCAAGGAAAAACCGTTCCACTTACTCAGTAATTCCATTAATCGAGGTAAATCAGTTTTAATTCAAAATTGAAACTGTTCCCACTTATTCAATTATTTTTCATTGCAACACCAATATTCTGAGAAGAAATTCAAGTATGAGAATGACCAAAATTAAATCAAGTAAATAAGTACTGATATTGTAAGATCAGAACTTAATTTAAATCAAAATAGAAATGGTCATCAGAATATGGATATATCAGGATTTATCAGTGCATTTAAATTACAAACATCTCAGAGATAAAAAACTTGCTAAAAGTAGAAATTCCATTAATATATTAAGAGAATACATTCATGAAATTTAAATTACATCAAAACTTTACAAGATTGTCCTAAGCTTCTAAACCTAACATCAACAGCCTTAGTCCTAGCTCAAGAAGCAGGGCATGGCTGACGATGAAGAAAAACAGGATGAAGAAGATAAGTTATTTCTTCTTCCTACTCTCGATAAAAAGAATAGCGAGTCTGATGATTCGCTCTTGCTGGCGAAGAGCTTCCAGCCTTTCTTCCTCCAATCGCTCCAGATGGCGATGGTAGTCCATGTAAAAGACCAGGAGGTGGGTGAGAACCTCCTGGGGAACTGAGTCCCAAATCTCATCAGGAATGGCAGTGACATGCCATTCCTGCTGCCAGGCTTCACAGCTCAGCTCCATGTTGAATGTTTCATAGTTCAAAAACATGTTGTAGTTGACCTTGGTTTTGTTGGTATGAAGAAAATGAAGGTGAGTTTGTGAGAAAAGAATTGATGTGTAGGCTGTTGTGAAGTGTTTGTTTATATAGGCAAGAGAATTCCAGGAGACGCAAGGAAATTTAATGCTGACAGGTAGAATTAATTCTACCTCGTCTCCCTAGACTGGGAATACGAAAAATAGTCATTGGAAGTGTAAGACAGGGTTTAATGCGCACAAGTAACAAGTAAAAATTACTGTGTATGTACATGTTGTACTAACCCTAATTAGATTGACTGTTAATATTCTACCCAAACATATTCTGATTTAAAATGAGACTGTTTTTAGATTTTATCCACAAATAATTTTCATCATTCATATGGAGTGTTTAGTGTGTGCATTAAGCTAAATATCTGACAAAGAGTAAAGTCTGATTCACTTCAGTATATCTTAGAAATAAGGCATAACTAAAACTTTACTAAAAATCTGTCATTATTCTGAAGCCTGCTTTTGAATGAGTTCATGCTTGAGTCCACCTCAACTGTTTTGTGCTAATTTTGTGCATCTTTTTAAATTCCATTTTACAGTGGCTTCTCAGTGTAAGTGAGTCACGACTGCTTATCAGAATTTATGCTATTATCATAGTATTTATCCAGTAATCATAGAATGTGAAAAGTCACCAAGAAAATATTTTGCTTTTCTGATGCATATTACTTAATACCAGCAATGCACTTGGGTCGTCCCTTCCACATTTTTACTCTAGATCTCAAAGGAGTACCTGATTTTAATTCCTTGATTCTTTTTATTTTTCTTTTGATGAGTGAGGTTTATCAGCACTTAGTACATTCAACAGATGTACTAGCATCAGAACTTAACAGATGAGAAACATTATTCTAGTTTGTGACTTAGTAATAAGATAGACAAAGTAAACTCAACTAAGCTCAATATCAGAATTTGTTTGTGTCAATAGATTTCCACAGAAATAATTACTTCTAACATGGGATCTCTAGTTTATTGAAGACTACTAGGTCAGCATCTAGCACAGGTATCTTCATAGGATAGAATAGTTACTTAAACATACATATCACTATCAGAGTTTAGAAAGTCACATAAGACACCAGTCAGTACTTAAGCAATTTTCAATTAAGCACAGAATACACAAAGAGAGTAATTTCTGTAAATACTGAGCATAAAGTCTGATGCATCAGAACAAAACTAAGCAGATTTAGAGAAAAAACCTGAAACCATTCCAAGTTCATTTACCAATCTGGTAAAAGTAGCTTCACATAGTGGTTTTGTGAAGATATCTGCTAGTTGTTGATCTGTTGGAACAAAGTGCAATTCCACTGTACCTTCATCCACATGTTCCCTTATGAAGTGGTACCTGATGCTGATGTGCTTTATCATTGAGTGTTGAACTGGATTACCTGTCATAGCAATAGCACTTTGATTATCACAGTAAATAGGGATTTTGAAATATGTTAACCCATAATCCAGTAACCGATTCTTCATCCAAAGAATCTGTGCACAACAGCTTCCTGCAGCAATGTACTCTGCTTCTACAGTTGATGTGGAAATTGACTTTTGTTTCTTGCTAAACCAAGAAACCAATCTGCCTCCAAGAAATTGGCAGCTTCCACTTGTGCTTTTCCTATCAATTTTGCAACCTGCAAAATCTGCATCTGAGTAACCTATTAGTTTAAAATTTGATTCTCTGGGATACCACAATCCCAGATCAGTTGTTCCCTTAAGATACTTGAAAATTCTTTTCACAGCTGTTAAGTGAGGTTCTCTTGGATCTGCTTGAAATCTTGCACAAAGACAGGTAGCATACATGATATCAGGTCTACTAGCAGTTAGATAGAGTAGTGAGCCAATCATACCTCTGTAATCAGTAATATCTACTGATTTACCAGTATCCTTGTCCAGTTTTGTTACAGTGGCCATGGGAGTGGATGCACTTGAACAATCTTCATTCTAAATTTCTTCAGCAAATTTATGGTGTACTTAGTTTGACAAATAAAAGTGCCTTCTTCATTTTAATTGACTTGAAGGCCCAGAAAATAGCTAAGTTCCCCCATCATACTCATTTGATACCTTGACTGCATCAGTTTGGCAAATTTTTTGCAAAGTCTGTCATTTGTAGAACCAAAGATGATATCATCAACATAAATCTGGACCAGAAGTAAGTCCTTTCCATGGTTGAGGTAGAACAGTGTTTTGTCTATAGTTCCTCTGTTAAATTCACTTTCCAGAAGAAACTGAGCTAAAGTCTCATACCATGCTCTTGGAGCTTGCTTTAGTCCATAAAGTGCTTTATCAAGCATGTAGACATAATCTGGATATTTGGAATCTACAAAGCCTGGAGGTTGTTCAACATATACTTCTTCCTCCAATTATCCATTGAGAAAAGCACTTTTCACATCCATTTAAAAGACAGTAAACTTTTTGTGAGCAGCATAAGCCAAAAATATCCTTATGGCTTCCAATCTAGCAACTGGTGCAAATGTTTCATCATAATCGATTCCCTGCTGTTGAGGATATCCTTTTGCAACTAGCCTTGCCTTATTCCTTGTAATTATGCCATCACTATCAGTTTTGTTTCTGAATACCCATTTTGTACCAACAACAGATCTGTTCTTTGGTCTTGGCACTAGGGTCCAGACTTTGTTTCTTTCAAATTCATTTAACTCTTCCTACATTGCTTGCACCTAATCAGCATCTTGAAGAGCTTCTTCCACTTTCTTTGGCTTAGTCTGAGAAAGAAAAAAATTGTAAAGACATTCACTTGAAGTAGCTGTTCTAGTTCTGACACCTGCACCAGGATTTCTAATTATCAAATCAGGTGTATGTGATTTAGTCCACTTCCTTGCAGATGGAAGATTTTCTCTAGAACTGGATGCTCCCCCATGATCTATGCTGTCTTCATTAACATTTTCTGATGCTCCCCCAGAAAATATGCTCTCTGAGTTGGATTCTTCAGAATTTAAATTTTCAGAACTATCAGAACTTGGCTTATCAGAACTTGACGAATCAGAACTTGAAGAGCCAGATGTATGTTATGATGCTTCTTGAGATGTGGTTATATCTTGAGTATGCTCCCCCTGCATAGGTGCATCTTCCTTTGGCATAGTCACCACAGTTTCAATAACATCAGAGTTTAATCCATCAGAGTTTGCAGTATCATGATTTAGATTGTCAGGATTTTCAGTATCAGAATTTGAGTCTTTATTTTCAAATCTCAGCTGATCATGATCAATAAAATCTTCAAGTCCAGTAATCTTCTTATCATCAAAAGAGACATTGATAGATTCCATGACCACTCTTGTTCTCAAGTTATAGACTTTAAAGGCTTTTGTGGAAAGTGGATATCCAACAAAGATTCCTTCATCAGCTTTTAGATCAAATTTGGATAGTTGTTCAGGATGAGTCTTAAGAACAAAACACTTGCATCCAAATACATGAAAATACTTCAGATTTGGCTTCTTTTTCTTTACCATCTCATATGGTGTCTTTCCTTGCTTGTTAATGAGTGTTGCATTCTGAGTAAAACAAGCAGTCTGCACAGCTTCAGCCCAGAAATAGGTTGGAAGCTTTGCTTTATCAAGCATTTTACGTGCAGCTTCAATGAGAGTTCTATTCTTTCTTTCAACAACTCCATTTTGCTGTGGAGTTCCAAGAGCAGAAAATTCCTGCTTGATTCCATGGTTTTTGCAGAACTCTTCCATTATCAAATTCTTGAACTCAGTACCACTATCACTTCTTATTATCTTCACTGAGTCCTTGACCAATTTATCCAGTTGCTTGACATGATCAATCAAGATAGATGCAGTTTAACTTTTTGTGTGCAAGAAATACACCCATGTGTATCTGGTGAACTCATCCACTATGACCATAGCATATTTCTTCTTTGTAATAGACATGACATTTACTGGACCAAATAGATCAACATGTAGAAGGTAATAAGGCTTAAGAATTGATGATTCAGTCTTGCTCTTGAATGAAGATTTTCTTTGTTTGGCCTTCTGACAAGAATTACAAAGGCCATCAGGAGCAAATACTGACTTTGGCAGTCCTCTCACATGATCTTTCTTGACCAACTCATTTATATTGTTGAAATTTAAATGAGAGAGTTCTTTGTGCCAATTCCAGCTTTCTTCAATTGATGCTCTACTCATCAGACAGATTGCAGAACCATCAGTACTTGTTGAAAGCTTTGCTTCATAGATGTTACCACGCCTGTATCCTTTCAGAACAACTTTGCCTGTAGATTTACTTACAACTTCACAGTGTTCTTCAAAGAAATCCACATGATAACCTCTGTCACAGATTTGACTGACACTCAGCAGATTGTGTTTAAGTCCTGAGACCAGAGCTACTTCCTTAATGATGACATTCCCAAGATTGATATTGCCATATCCCAATGTTTTTCCAATGTTGCCATCTCCATAAGAAACACTTGGGACAGCCTTCTCCATAAAGTCTAATAGCAGGGCTTTATTTCCAGTCATATGTCTTGAACATCCACTGTCCAGAACTAGGATGTTTTTCCTGTTGCCCTGCAATCACAAAGACCACTAATGATTAGTTTTAAGGACCCAAACATGCTTGGATCCTTTGGCCTTATTAAGTCTGTTAACATTTGCAGCGGATTTAGCATAAGAGTTTATGTTAACATTTTTCTTATTAGAATTTACACTATAAGACTTTGAATCAAAACTTACACTAGAAGGAATAATGGTAAATTTCTTTAAAGAAGGTTTTATTTGATAATAATCATAGTACAGACTATGACATTCCTTACAAGTATAAATGGAATGCCATAAACTACCACAATGAAAACAAGGATTTTGTGGCTTATATCTAACAGACTGACTCTTAACTCGTGACTTTGCAGGTAAGGAGTTTATATTCTTATTTTTCCTGCAAAAAGAAGCCAGATGGTTAGAACTTCCACAGTTATGACACGTTTTCCTAGGAGCTTCAGGAACAGGCTTATAATCATTGCTTTTATTCACACCTTCCTTTCCATTCCTATTTTTCCTAGGTGATTTTGCCTTGTTTTCATTCTTAACATCTTTCAGCTTATGCTTAAGCTGCTTCTTAGTCATTAAGCCTACGTTTACTTCAGTTGTCTTTTCCTGTTTTAGTTTGTCAGAAGTTAATTCCTTTTTAACTTCTGATTTCTCATTATTAGACTTTACAGCTACAAACTTAACAGGTTTTAACTTTGGCTTTTGTTTAACAACTACAGGCTTAATATCTACAGTTCCTTTATCATTCTTATCCTCTCCATAACCTAAGCCCTTTTTCCAGTTTTCACTACTTAACAAATTCTGAGTTGTTCTGCCAGAGTTAGTCCTAGTCCTGATAATCTCTCTTTCCTTTTCTAACTCAGCTTTTAGAGATTCATTCATTTTAAGCACTTCATCCCTAACATAGAAAACATCATCTCTATCTTTCTGAGTTTGATGGAACATGACTAACTCTTTTTCTAAATAATCATTCCTCTTTTTGCAGGAAAGATTTTCAGAAGTTAATCTTTCACATGTTAAAGTTTGATCTCTATAACTAATGAACATGGTTTTAAGATATCTTCTCAACTCATTAATATCATCAGTATGAAAAGCATAAGTAGTTTGAGGTACCTTTAATTCAGCAGCTTCAGAACTGCTTTCAGCACTTGCCTTATCAACATTTGCCATCAAGGCATAATTCTCCTCACTTTCAGAATCCGAGGTGTCTGTCCAGCTTTTCTTCTTTGTGACAAGAGCCTTGCCTTTGTCACTTTTCACTTTCTTGCAATCAGGAGATATGAGGCATTTCTCACCACAGTTGTAGCATTTCACATTTGTATAATCTCCTCTATCAGACTTTCCTCCTCTTCCCTCAGATTTTCTGAAATTCTTCTTATCAGAACTTGTGCCTTTCCTGGAAAACTTCTTTCCCTTCCTGAACTTCCTGTATGCAATCTTTGTGATCCCTTTCACCATAAGAGCACACAACTTCATCATCTCTTCATCAGCATCCGTCTCAGGCAAGCTTTCATATTCTGAGTCATCATCACTTTCAGAACTTGATGACTCAGTATCAGATTTTGTGAAGAGAGCTTTACCCATGTCTTTCCTTGAGGTAGCTGCCTTGGGGGATTCTTCTTCAGCCTTAAGAGCAATTGTCCTTGACTTTCCTCCTTTCCTCTTGCTTTTTTGTTCCATCTCAAGTTCATGAGTCTTGAGTATTCCATAAATTTCATCAAGAGTTGTTTCATCAAGATTATAGTTGTCTATTATTGTTGTTGCCTTCAAATTCCAGCATTCAGGAAGAGCTAACAAGAATTTAAGGTTTGAATCTTCAAGATCATACTCCTTATTAACCAGTGAGAAATCATTCAAGAGTTTGACAAATCTATCATATAAATCAGTCAATGACTCATTAGCCTTTGAATCAAAGTGTTCATACTCTTGAGTGAGTATTGTCTTCCTGTTCTTCTTGATCGTATCCGTTCCCTGACATCTTGTTTCCAAAGCATCCCATATCTCCTTTGCAGTCTTACAGTTTATTACCTTGTTTGACATTACATTATCAATAGCACTATGCAGTAAGTGTCGTACCTTAGCATCCTTAGCAATTGATTTGATATCTTCAACAGTGTAATCACTCTTCTCCTTTGGTACAGACTTTGCTGCTTCACCTGCAACTGCAACAGTGAGCTTGGTTGGTTTGTGAGGCCCTTCCTTGATTCTATCAAGATATTCTGGATCTGTAGCTTCCAGAAATATGGTCATCCTCACCTTTCATATGGCATATTCAGATGGTCTCAATATGGGAACTCTAATAGTCTCATATCGGCTTTGAATTTGTGTCTTTGGAGGTTCTTCGGTTTTGGTGGGCTTAGTTGGAGTTTCTGCTTTAGACATGATTGTGTTTGGATCTTAAACTGTTTGTGTGTTAGCAGATAGGCTCTGATACCACTTGTTAGGTCACACACACACTGTAGAGGGGGGTGAATACGGTGTATAGTACAATCAAATCGAACTTTAACTCAAGTAACAAAAAACAAACTTTATTGAAACAATAAACTCTGTTACAGTATGGAACTGTTCTCTCTCAGTTATGAACAAATATCACGAGAGCTGCTAGGGTTACAATAATTAATCTTCTCGATTGTGATAACACTTATAGTGTAAACCCTATGTCTGTGTTTATATACTACACAGTTACAAGATAATCGCTAATTGATATGGAATATAATTCTGCTTCCTAAAATATATCAATCAGATATTTTTTCTTCCAAGTATTCTATTCTTCATAGAATTCCATCTTCATGCATATCTCTTCTTATGTTTTGTCTCGATCTTCTTCCCTTTAACCAGCTGCCTTCCTTATCTGAACGTCCTTCAGTACTTAAGTTCTGATATCCATCTTCTGATGATTATCTCCTGATAATATAAGTACTGATATCCTTAAGTCCTGACTTCCAGTAAGTACTGATTTATCCTGTTTAAGTAAGATCTGAAAACTAAACATAAATCACATTAGCCATGATATTATCAAATATATCTAACAAATTCACTAATCAAAAATCAATGACAAAGAAGACTATTATAAACGCGCAGCTAAAAGCGGAAGTCCAAAAGTCAATCTATTCGAACCCTAAGGTCCTCGAACTCTAATCTTATCCAACTCGAATCTTACATCGAACCTAAAAATTGTAAGTAATGAGATATACCGCCACGCAAAAAAAACAATCGATCCAACTAGCAGGCCAAGTAACACATAAATATATAAAAAAATACGATAATCTATAGATTTGATATACGAAACAAATACTTTCGATATATAGTCTTATTCTTATTGGATACACCCAATACACAAACCACATAAATAACAATAATTCAAAACCCATAATCCATGCACGTCCACTATAAACCCGCGATAACGGTCCTAAATTTTCTGAAAATTGTCACTACAACCCGTTGACTACGGTCCTAAGTTCTTATTCGATATTTCCATAAATTATGGCATAAATCAGAGATCCAAAATTATCATTGGCACACAACACATATACGACAATACAGATACTATAACATATAATACTTTCAAATATATCATCACTTAGCCCATATTTTGATAATCAAATATAAACACATAACGTACAATTTTGAAATTGCTAGCAAGATAGACCGAAAACTTACCTCAAATTCTGACCAGATCTGAATTTACTCTTTTGGCCCACTAAACGATATTTTCTTGAAAAATATGAAACACGAAAGTTTTAGAGAATGAGAAGAACTTTCCCAGATGTCCAATACCAACGAATTCTGATTAATTCTTATTAATAATGAATTAACTACATATTTTATAATATTTCTGATTTTGGTGTATAAAGCCCTGCGAATTTTAATAATTAAGATGAGAAAGACGAATATGGTGTATTTATAACGAGACAAAACCCTATTTCCTAACCTACAAGTTATCCATATTAAAATCTGATCCAAAATTTTGGCCCATTAGTCTAATCCAATTTTTAAATCCTAATCTTAAACTAATTATAATCTATTTTTCTAGTATTCTATTATTATTATTGTTATTATTATTATTATTATTATTTGTTAAGTGGCATTTATATCCACTTAGAACGCATCGTAAAGGCTCAAATTGGTGTTTTGCACTCAAGTTATTTGTGTATTTGATGTGTTTTTGTAGTATTTTGCATTTCAGGGAATAATTAGGAAGAAGGATATGATTTTTTATAATTTATGCTTGGAAAGTGTTAGGATGGAGCCTCGGTCAAATGTGCCAAAAGAACCAGCATTTGAAGACAAGAAATAAAGAAGAAATCATTTTTTCCAGAAGCTCAGCGCGGCCGTCGCGCCATACTTAGCGCGGTCGCGCCGGATCCCAGGGCGACCGCACCAGATCATTTTTCCAGAATCCTGTTTCTAATAGAGTACTGATCTGCTGGACTTCTGAACGATTTGGGCTGCTATATAATGACTCTTTAAAGATATTTTTCAGAACAGAGACTAAGGAGAAGAAAAGAAGAAGACCTAATACCACAAATTCAATGAAGGAGGAGAAGAACTTATTTTCTTGGGATCGCTACAAGGAGATGCTTAGGAAGTGTCCTCATCATGGAATGCCTGAATGGATGATCATAAATTTCTTCTATAATGGTTTGGGAACACAGTCTAGACCCATGCTAGATGAAGCATCAGGTGGAGCCTTATGGGCCAAAAGCTATGATGAAGCTTATGAGTTGATTGAGCTAATGGCTGCTAATAAATACCAGAACCCAACTCAGAGGATGCCTCAAGGCAAGGTAGCAGGAGTTCTGGAAGTTGGTACAGCTACTGCTATAGTTGCTCAGCTTCAAGCTTTGACGATGAAGGTGGATTCTTTGGCTAATTATGGAGTTAATCAGATCACAAGTGTTTGTGAGCTTTGTGTAGGTGCGCATGAGGCTGAGCATTGTGCTATTTCTAGTGAATCAGCTCAGGTTTGTAAGCAAATTTCAGAGATCGCAGCAACCAGCTCCAGCCACTTATCATCCCAACAACTGCAATCATCATAACTTTAGCTGGAGCAATAATCAAAATATGGTGCAACACCCTTATCAGCAGTATGCAGCAAAGCAACCCTCCTGGTTTTCAATAACCGCAATATGCACCAAAACAACAATTCCAACTTTAGCAACTACCACAATCTAATGAAAAATCTAAATTGGAGGAGTTGAGGCTCATGTGCAAGAGCTAAGCGGTTTCTATCAAGACTGGAGAATCGACAACCTGGTACACTCCCTAGTGACATAGAAGTTCCAAGTAAGAGGGAAGCAAAATAGCAGGTTAAGGCAATTACATTGAGGTCTGGCAAGGTTGCGAACCCCGAAAATTCTCAAGTTCCAGAATCTGAAGTTGTGGCTGAAGAAGATGTACAGAAGGAAGCAGAGGTGGAACCAAGAAAGAAAGCTGTTGTCAACACTCCCCCTGAGGGTAATACATGGAAAAACAGGTTTATCCTACACCTCCTTTTCCTATGATACTGTAGAAGAAGGGGCTGGATAAGCAATTTGCTAAGTTCTTGGAAGTTTTCAAGAAACTTCATATCAACATATTTTTCGCTGAAGCTTTTGAACAAATGCCAAGCTATGCGAAGTTCATGAAAGGTATTCTCTCTCAGAAAGTGAAGCTTGATGACTTAGAGACTATTTTTCTTACGGAGGAATGCAGTGATGTGCTGCAACAGAAGTTGTCTCCGATGCTTAAAGATCCTGGAAGTTTCACTATTCCTTGCACCATTAAAAAATTATCGTTCGATAAGTGCTTATGTGATTTGGGAGCTAGCATCAATCTGATGCCTTTGTCTATCTTCAAGAAATTGGGTTTACCTGATCCAAAGCCTACCTATATGTCCTTGCAGTTGGCCGATCGTTCTATTATATATCCATGAGGCATTGTGGATAATGTCTTGGTCAAGGTGGAAAAACTCATCTTTCCTGCTGACTTTGTAATTCTTGATTTCAAGGAGGATAAGAAGATTCCCATAATCTTGGGAAGACCTTTCTTGGCAACTAGACGAACCTTGATTGATGTGCAGAAAGGTGAGCTCACTATGCGAGTTCAGGATCAGGATGTGACCTTCAATATTTTTAATGCCATGAAATTCCCTACTGATGAAGAGGAGTGCTTTAAGGTGGAATTGGTTGAATCTGTGGTTACTTCAGAACTTAATCAAATGCTAAAGTCTGATGCCTTAGAGAAAGCCTTGATCGGGGATTCCGATAGTAAAGATGACAGAAGTGATGAACAGTTGCGGTTTTTTAATATTTCTCCTTGGAAACGAAGGTTGGATATTCCTTCTGAATCTCTTAAATTGGAAGAGCTGAAAAATTCTCTAAAGCGCCTTAAGCCATCTATTGAGGAAGCTCCTACAATCGAGTAAAAACCTTTGCCTGAACATTTAAGGTATGCATTTTTAGGTAATGCATCTACTTTGCCAGTTATTATTGCATCTCACCTTTCAGGTAGTGATGAGGAAAAGCTCTTGAGAATTTTGAGAGAGTTCAAATCGGAAATTGGATGGACTATAGCAGATATCAAGGGAATCAGCCATTCTTATTGCATGCACATAATTCTTCTAGAGGAAGGAAGCAAGCCGGCTGTTGAGCAACAGAGAAGGCTAAATCTGATCATGAAAGAGGTTGTGAAGAAGGAAATTCTCAAGTGGTTAGATGCAGGGATCATCTATCCTATTTCTAACAGTTCTTGGGTGAGCCCAGTTCAGTGTGTGCCGAAGAAAGGAAGCATCACCGTGGTTGCTAATGAAAAGAATGAGATTATTCTTACTCGAACAGTTACGGAGTGGAGAGTTTGCATGGATTGCAAAAAGCTGAACAAAGCCACGAGGAAAGATCACTTCCCTCTTCCTTTTATTGATCAGATGCTTGATAGATTGGTTGGGCATGAGTACTACTGACTTCTGGATGGCTATTCGGGCTATAATCAGATTTGCATTGCTCCGGAAGATCAAGAAAAGACTACCTTCACTTGTCTATTTGGTACTTTTTCCTTCAGAAGAGTTTCTTTCGGGTTATGTGGTGCACCGGCCACATTTTAGAGATGCATAATGGCTATCTTCTCTGATATGATTGGAAATAATATGGAAGTTCATGGATGACTTCTCCGTCTTTGGAACTTCTTATGATGAATGTTTGCATAATCTTTGTTTAGTGCTGAAAAGGTGCGTTGAGACCAATCTGGTTCTCAATTGGGAGAAATATCACTTTATGGTACAACGGGGCATCATTCTTGGGCACAAAGTCTCTAATAAAGGTCTTGAGGTGGACAAATCCAAAGTGGGGGTCATTGAAAACCTTCCCCCACCAAATTCTGTTAAGGGAATTCAGAGCTTTCTTGGTCATGCGGGTTTCTATCGGCATTTTATCAAGGACTTCTCTAAAATATTGAAGCCGCTGTGCAATCTGCTAGAGAAAGATGTCCCATTCAAGTTTGATGACGAGTTCCTAGCTGCTTTTGAGAGCTTAAAAAAGAGTTTAATCACGACACCTTTCATAACTGCACCTGATTGGAATGAGCCTTTTGAAATGATGTGCGATGCAAGTGATTATGCAGTTGGAGCGGTTCTTGGGCAAAGAAAGAAAAATATATTTAATGTGATCTACTATGCTAATAAGACCCTCAATGGTGCTCAACTGAATTACACTACTACTGAGAAAGAACTATTGGCCATTGTCTACGATTTTGAAAAGTTTCGATCTTATTTGCTTGGGACGAAGGTGACAGTTTTCACGGATCACGCTGTGATTCGCTATCTCATCTCGAAAAAGGACTCGAAGCCTATATTGATTCGATGGGTTCTTTCATTTCAGGAGTTTGAGTTAGAGATCAAGGATAGAAAAGGTACTGAAAATAAAGTTGCTAATCATCTCTCTCGTTTAGAAGATCCGGGTACAGCTTCACATGACAAGACATTGATAAATGAGTCTTTTCCCGATGAGCAGTTCTTTGGGGTGAAAGAAGAAGAACTGTGGTTCACATACATTGTGAACTACCTTGTGAGCAACATTATGCCTTCAGACTTGACTTATGCTCAAAGGAAGAAGTTTATTCATGAGGTGAAGTGGTACATGTGGGATGAGCCATTTTTGTTTCGGCAAGGAGCTGACAAAATCATCAGGAGATATATTCCGTACATCGATACGAAGGGTATCTTGAGAGACTGTCATTCAACTTTTTATGGAGGCCACTATGATGGAGAAAAGACAGTAGCTCATATCCTTCAAGCAGGATTCTTCTGGCCTACATTATTTAAGGATGCGCATTAGTTTATTTTGAAGTGTGATCGCTGCCAGCGTGTTGGTAATATGTCTAAGAAGGATGAGATGCCTCTTAATGTGCTTCTCGAGGTTGAGGTTTTTGATGTTTGGGGAATTGACTTCATGGGGCCATTTATCTCATCTTGCAATAATCAGTATATCTTGTTGACGGTCGATTATGTGTCGAAATGGGTGGAAGTTAAGGCTTTACCGATAAATGATGCGAAGGTAGTGCTCAATTTTCTTTACAAGCAGATATTCACAAGATTTGGGACTCCAAGAGTCATAATCAGTGACGAGGGATCGCATTTCTGCAAACGCAAGTTCACTATTATGATGTAGCGATATAATGTGAATCATCGCATTGCTACAGTCTACCATCCTCAGACTAATGGTCAAGCTGAGGTATCTAACAGAGAGATCAAGCGTATTCTAGAAAAAGTTGTATGCCCATCGAGAAAGGATTGGTCTTTGAAGCTGGATGAAGCTGTTTGGGCATATCGAACAACATTCAAAACTCTGCGAGGCATGTCACCATTTCAATTGGTTTATGGTAAAGGATGTCATTTGCCTGTGGAGCTAGAGCACAAGGCATACTGAGCATTGAAGAAACTGAACTTTTATCTGACCGCAGCTGGTAAGAAAAGGATGCTTCAATTGAATGAACTCGACGAGTTCCAACTTCAAGCGTACGAGAACAACAAAATGTATAAGGAGAAAGTCAAGAGGTGGTACAATAGGGTTCTAGTGCTCAAATCATTTATTCCAGGGCAACAAGTTCTTTTGTTCAACTCTCATCTCCATCTTTTTCCTGGAAAATTGAAGTCGAGATGGTCAGGGCCATTTATTGTCAAAACTGTGGTTCCACATGGAGCGGTGGAGATTTTTGAGAATGATCCCGACAAAGCATTCAAGGTAAATGGACAACATTTGAAGCATTAATATGGAGATACGGCAAATCGTGAAGTGGTTAGTGCCGTTTTATTGGCAACTTGATCTCGCAATTCTACGTCAAGCTAGTGACGTAAACCAAGTGCTTCTTAGGAGGCAACCCAAGCTTGTTGTACATTATTAGGTAAGAAAAGCAGAAAGAAGGAAGAAAATTGAAGGAAATACAAAAAAATCAGAAAAATGAAAAATGTCAGTGTTTTTCTCCAGAAGCACGGCGCGCCCGCGCCAAGAAGCGGGGCGTCCGCGCTGAAACTACAGGAGCACGGCACGCCCGCGCTGGGAAGCGGGGCGGCTGTGCTTTATCAACAAAAACATGGCGCGCCTACGCTTCCTGGTAGGGCGGCCGCGCTGACCCCTTGGACTTGAAAATAAAGGGGGTTGAAATTTAAAAACACAAAAAAAGTTCAACACAAGTTTCTTTTTTTCCTTATAACCCCATTACTCCCACTAATTCCAGCCCTCCAATCACCCCATTACTCCCACTAATTCTATATTCAAATCCCACTTCTATTCTAAAACTAATTTTTCACTCTCTATATATACATACACTTTCATACATCTTTCTTCACCTTACTCATATTCTCAAAAACCCTAAATCTCTCTACAACACTTTTCTTATCTCACTTATTCAATTCCTATGGCACCCAAGAGAGCCCGTCGTCAAGCCAGCAGTAGCACTAACCCAGCCACTACTGATTCTTCAGGTATTGGTGGTTCGAGGCCTCGATTTTTGACTCTGGAGGCTGAATCGGAGTATAAAAGGCTATTGTCAAAGCCGATAGTGAAGGATAGGGGTTTTCTACCTTCGGGTAAGGATGGTAAGCTTCTTGAGATGATTTTGGAGATGGGTTGGGTTTCTTTCTGTGAGGCACCAGTGGCTGTGCCTATAAATGTTGTTCGTGAGTTCTATGCGAACATGAAGGATGAGAAGAATGGGTATTTTGAAGTGCGATATTTCATAGTGGACTACACTCCGGAGGCGATTCGCAAGGTTATCGACCAATCTGTGAGGAGGCCAGATCAGGAGGAGTGGGTGAACAACACAGGGGAGGAATTTGATTTGGATCTTATTATGGCTACATTGTGTGTCCCGGAGATACATTGGAAGTTCAAAAGGGGATTGAGCGACTATGCCAACTTCCCCACTTCATACATGAACAGGTTTGCTTGTGCTTGGAACGCTTTAATTTATGCGAACATTATTCCTTCATCTCATATGCATGATGTAACTGTGGATCGTGCAAAGCTGATGTGGGGGATATTGCAGGGAGATTATGTGGATCTCAGGTCGGTTATTCATTAAGGCATTCTGCAAAATTTGTGTGGGAGCACTACAACGTCTATCCATTATTCTTCGATTGTGACCAAGCTTTGTGTGACGGTGGGAGTTCATTGGCCCACATACGAGCAACTTCAAATACCGAGCGCCCCCATCGACAGTTCTATGATCTTTAGCATGCAGGAGTGGTATGGTGGGAAAGCTGAGGAGAAGGGACTAGGGTACACCGATAAGTGGCATTTATACCACTTAAAATGTCTTATAATAGCTTGAATTGATGTCTTGAAATCAGGTATTTTGTGTATTTGATGTGTTTTTCTAGTATTTTTGCATTTCAGGGTAGAACTTGCATATGTAGGAAGAATTCATCATAAATAAGCCTAGGGAAGTGCTTGGCATTGGTTGTGGAAAGTTGGGGGCAGAACGCAGCAAAATCGGGAGCAGAATTCAGAATTTTCCAGAAGGTGCTGGGCCGCCCGCTCAGGATGCTGGGGCGGCCGCCCGGGAGCTGGGGGCCCGCTCAGGAATCTGGGGCGGCCGCCCGAGGACGAAAATTTTAATACTGATTTTTACAATCCTTATTCTGATGGACTTCTGAGACGAGTGGTTCTTGTGGGCTTCTATATAAGTAGTTTTCAGAGACGTTTCAAAGTGTGTGGTATTAAGCAAGGAGCAAGGAGAGAAGGAAGAAGACCGTTTTAGCACATCGCAACGAAGAAGAGGAAGCATACGTTTTCTTGTGATTCTTTTATTCGTTGTAACAGTGGATTCTAGTTTCCTTTACTTTGAACCTTATTACTCTTGTGACGTACTCTGGTTTTAATAAGTATTTTTATTAGTTTATATTGTGTGTTATTATCATGTTTTCATATAAACCCATGGTGACGATGAGTTCTATCATGGGCTAATCGTGATCATGGGGTCATAACGGATTTACTATGTATTTCTTTAGTTAGTTTTCGTCTTATGTGCGTCGCGAACATATAAGATAGTCTGTTAATCTCTTGTGAAGCGACGGTGGATCTTGAGGTTTAGAACTTGCCATGCTAGCATAGGTTCATGTATGTGTATGCATGACTAGTGGGTAACTCTAACCGTTTTACTTGCCCTGTGTAATCAATAAAGAATAACTTGTGCTTAAATCGTTATGTTATCAAATTCTATAGACATATAGGGTCTCAACATAATTGATGCCTAATCAACTTCTATCTTAATTGTGGATGTTTGGTAGAATGGTATTAGTACAACGAAAGTTGGCTTTTATCAGTTTCGTGTTATTCGATTAACATCATCACCGTTACATGCTAAGTGTAATAACAATAACTATTGAAGGAAGTAGTAATGAAGTTATGATCTCATGTGTGTTTAATATTGTTAATTCAAGTGTCAATTAAGTGTTTTAATTCTCGTAGTTAATTGTAATTAATAATTAATAATCAAACTTAAGTGTTATTTTCTTGACATTGACAAGTAATTATACATTGGTGAGTAAACGGTAATTGAACATAATCAGTCTGAGTCTCTGTGGGAATGAACTAGAAATTATTCTATATTACTTGCGAACGCGTATACTTGCGTGAATTACTAGCGCGTGTTTTGTGCCTAACAAGTTTTTGGTGCCGCTGTCGGGGACTCGGCGTATTTGTTTAGTTTATGTACTTACCATCAGTGGTCATTAGGACTCATTAATTAAGGCGTGTTACTTATAGTTTCCGGTTGTGTTTCAGGTACTTTAGCGAGCGTTTATGCAAACACGTTCTCGTACTCGCAAGAGGACTTTAGATACGGCTGAGGAGACAGACTCAGTTCTTGATATTCCGGAGTAGATAGATTTTAAAGATTCGGATAAAGAGAGTGAGCAGAAAGAACCAGTAATCATGGGTGATCGTATAGTTCCAGCAGTAGATCCAGCTCTTATGGACTTTTCTCGGCCTAAAATTGATGACATTCAGTCAAGCATCCTTCATCCGGCCCATTCTCTCTGAGGGATAAAGCTAAGGACTGGTTATATTCTAAACCAGCTGGGTTTATCACTATTTGGCAAGATCTTACGCAAAAGTTTCTGGTGAAGTTTTATCCAATGGCCAAGACTGCGGCTATAAGGAGTGCTCTTACTCAGTTTGCGCAGCAACCGACTGAATCTATGTGCGAAGTTTGGGAGCGCTACAAGGAGATGTTGAGAAAGTGTCCACATTATGGTATGCATGACTGGATGGTGATCACTGGTTTCTATAATGGTTTGGGGGCACAATCTCGGCCCATGCTCGATGCAGCAGCTGGAGGCGCCTTGTGGGACAAAAGCTATACTGAGGCTTATAATCTTATTGAAACTATGGCTGCAAATGAGCATCAAAACCCAACTCAAAGGATGATACATGGGAAAGCAGCAGTTATTCTGGAAGTCGATACAGCTACAGCTATTGCAGCGCAGCTCCAACCACTGTCTTTGAAGGTCGATTTTTTAGCCAACTATGGAGTTAATCAGATAGCTATGGTCTGTCAGCTTTGTACAGGCTCTCATGCTATGGATCAGTGTTCTCTTGTTAATGAATCTATTCAGTATGTGAATAATTATCAGCGACCGCAGCAGCCTGTGCCAGCTACTTATCATCCTAACAACAGAAATCATCCCAATTTCAGCTGGAGCAATAATCAGAATGCTGTCAGCAACCATATCAGCAACCTATAAGTAAGCAGTTTAATCCACCTGGATTCCAGCAACCGCAGCATTATGCTCAAAGGCAATCATATCCTCAACAAGGAGGTGTTGCTCCACCTTCTAGTGCTGATTTCGAGGAGCTCAAGCTGTTGTGTAAAAGTCAAGCTGTTTCTATCAAGACATTGGAGAATCAAATCGGTCAAATAGCCAATTCCGTGCTCAATCGTCAACCTAGCACACTTCCCACCGATACTAAAGTGCTAGGCAGGAAGGAAGCTAAAGAGCAAGTCAAAGCTATTACCTTAAGGTCTGGAAAAGTTGTTGATGCTGAAAAAGCAAAAGATGGAGAAGCTGAAGTTATAGATGAAGAAGAGAAGCAAAAGGAGAAAGCGGCAGAATCAAGGAAGACTACTGTTGAACACACTCTGCCTGAGGGTAATACAGGGGAAAAACAACTATATCCTCCACCATATTTTCCTAAGAGATTGCAAAAACAAAAGCTGGATAAGCAGTTCGGTAAGTTTCTGGAGGTGTTCAAGAAACTTCCCATCAACATACCTTTCGCTAAGGCTCTGGAGCAAATGCCTAGTTATGCGAAATTCATGAAGAGCATTCTTTCAAGGAAGGTGAAACTAGATGACCTTGATACCGTTGCTCTAACAGAAGAGTACATCACTGTGCTGCAACAAAAATTACCTCCAAAGCTTAAAGATCCAGGTAGCTTCACCATTCCTTGCACCATTGGCAAGTTATCTTTCGACAAGTGCCTGTGTGATTTGGGAGCGAGCATCAATCTGATGCCATTGTCTATCTTCAAAAAGTTGAATTTGCCTAATCGAAAGCCCATCTACATGTCTCTACAATTGGCTGATTGATCTATTACATACCCACGAGGCATCATGAAGGACGTGTTAGTAAAGGTGGATAAGCTCATCTTTCCGACAGATTTTGTCATTCTGGATTTCGAGAAAGATAGGAAGATTTCCATAATCTTGGGATGACCTTTCTTGGCTACAGGTCGTACCTTAATTGATGAGCAAAAAGGTGAACTTACTATGAGAGTACAAGATCAGGATGTAACATTCAATATCTTCAATGCGATGAAATTCCCTACAGAAGATGAGGAGTGCTTCAAGGTGGATTTGATTGATTCTGCGGTAACGACGGAACTTGATCATGTGCTGATGTCTGATGCCTTAGAAAAAGCCTTAGTGGGGAATTTGACAATGAAGATGAGGAAGGCAATGAGCAACTACAATATCTAAATATTTCTCCTCAGAAGCGGAAGCTAGACATGCCATTTGAATCTCTTGGTAATACTAATCTCTAGAATGTTGAGGGAAAGCTCAAACCATCTATTGAGGAAGCACCAACTATGGAGCTTAAACCATTGTCTGAACACTTGATGTAATAACCCCCAAAATTTTGAACTTTTTGTAACCCTTATGAATAGTGTTTTAGCTGAATGAGGAAACTTTTCATGCCACACTATGTAGGGGTTCTGTTATGGATATTCTGAGATTTTATCAGTACTCTATATGATATATATATGAGTGTATGTAAAGATCATCAGAATCCAATTCCGAACACTTTGATTTTTCCCGGAAATACACTAGATACGGAGAGAATTGAGTATAAGGTAACAGGATACGAAGGATTTAAATTAAAGGATTATAAGAGAGGATCATAAAAAGGAAAATAATGTATTGAGAAAGGTTAAGGGAACCTAAGTAATAAGATCCCGGGTATGATCCTTCAAACGATAAACGAAAACGAAAGTTAAGCGAACCGTATAACAGATCATCGGTCATTAGGCAAACAATTAGGAAGTTAATCAAAGAGATTAGAGAGGATGATGTCACCCAACCAATGAGAAGAGGAAAAGGAGAAGAGGATGACATCATGAGGATGACACAAGCATGACATGGGAAGGAAGGAGATGTGGTGGCTTTTTAACCACACAAAATCAAGGGCAATTAGGTAATTTACTAAAACAAACACAAAAATCAAACCAACCAAGCCAAGCAAATCATTTTTCATCAAAATCAAAAAGAAACCAAGGCATTATTCTTTATGCTCTCGGCTTTTACTATTGCAAAAGGGCAAGAAATTCAAAACTCATGATCCAAGCCTCCTAAATTGGTGAGTTAATTCCCTAATCATCTTTATGCTTAGTTAGGGCTATATCATGAGTTTAAGCCATCAATTCCTTCTCAATCTTCTTCATTTAATCAAAGAAGAAGACAATGAATAGTGTTTTCAAGTTTTTAACTTGAAAATTTTCTTGTTTTCCTTGAAGATCCAAGCATTCCTAAGACTTCTCAAAGCTTCTTAAGGCTTCCTAGCTCCTCCCACCACTTCAAGGAAGGTATATCATCTCCAAACCCTAGATTCCTATGTATCATAAGATGATTTTGATTAGTAGGGTGATATTGTAGCTTAATGTTTGTGATTTAGAGTTGGGGATTGAAATGGTATTGAAATGGAATGGTAAATCTTGTTGTTTTGGTTAAAAGAATGTAGTATAGTTAAATTCAAGCTTAGGCATAAGTATGAATGTTAAAATTGAATTGGTTGGGGTTGTTATGATGTGATAAGGATGGATGTTGGTTGTATGTTGGATTTGAGGTTGAATTGGGTTGGTTTTGAATGGTTTTAAATTGGGAAATCGCGTAAACATAGCCGTCGTAACGTCCGATTTTCTTTAGACTGTTTTTGTGCATAACATTAGGACCCGAGAACCCCCTACTAGATTATGACCATTGCCATTTCTAGATAGCTCGTGTTACGAGCTTCGTTTTGATATGTATTTCGTTCGATTCCGATGCACGGTTTAGGAGAAACGACCGTTTCAAGTAACGGCGTTTCGCGAACGAAACTTTTCCCCCCGCCTTACTTTGAAACATAGGTTAAAGACCAAAAAGGGTTAATTAATGTATGAAACATTTATGGTAAGTGTGTTAGGCAGTGGGTAAGACACTCGCGAAGGAATCGCCTTAAAACTCGTAAAGGTTAAATTATTAAAAATGGTGGAGCCGAGGGTACTCGAGTGACTTAAGAGAATCAGTAAGCGCAAAACGAGCGTTAGAGTCTGAGTTGGCTAGAGTATAGATTTGCAAGTGACTTTGGTTTAATTCCAACTTACTTGTTGCTTATAGGTTACCAGACTCGTCCCGAGCCATTCGTAACCCCCAGTCGCTCAGGCAAGTTTTCTACCCATTATAACTGTTGTTGTGATGTATATATGTATATGCATTATCTTGCGATAGATGCATGTTGGTTAATTAGCAAATGTTGCAATATATTGAAGCATGCTGCTATGGTATATATTTATGCATGCCTGTTTCGTATTCTTTCCATATATATCTGTTGATTCAGTTGATAATACCTATGCTAGAGGATAGCGGTAATTTGCATATACCCTTAATATAGGGACCCAAAGGTGAAAACATATTTCTAAACCGGGAGTCGATGTTCCCGAGGATAATATATATATTCTTATATATATATGGTTATATATTAATCGAATAAGGTTTATTCGATAACTTTAACTTTATTTTATTATTGAATATTAATTCGAGTATTCATTCGAGGGCTTATGACTCAGTTCATTTTATTATTTGAATATTATTTGAATATTCATTCGAGGGCTTATGACTCAGTTTATATTATTATTGAATATTACTTGGATATTCATTTGAGGATGTATGACTCCTTTATTTTATGAATATTATTTATAGTATTCATTCGAGGTATTATGACTCCGCTTATTACTTAATAATATTCTTTATTGTATTAAAGAATAAGGTGTCGATAATCAAACTTATTTTTGATTATTCAAATAAAGATATTACTTTCGTATAAGTATATCTTTGATTATTTGCTATTCATTCGAGTATAAGTTTTCCAACTTCTACCTCCATTATTCTTTATGGGAATATTATTTAAATAATAATATTCAGATATTTCTTTCATATTGGGACTGATTTATTTCATAAATCAGCATTACTCCAAACATTCTTAAAAATATTTTCGAGTCTTCAAAATGAATTTAAAAAGGGTAGAGCGGATCCCAAAACTTGTTTTCAAATTCAAGATCTTCCATTTTAAGGGGACTTGAATACTCGCTCAAAAATCTAAGGGATCCGGCTCTATGGTGTATTTTATATTCGCAACAAGGTTGCAGTTTTGGTAAATGAATTGATTACTTACCCAACGTTCGGGAAGTAAGTCCATCTATTGAGTCGGCATAAGCAACATGGGCTCAGTGGGCGTCCATGATAGTGTAAGTGGCTCAGTGGGAGTCCATCAAATGCATAAGTGGCTGAGTGGCAGTCCAGCATAAGGTCCTATTACGACCAGGGTGATGACCAGTGGGGAATTCGTCCATCTACTAGTAGAAAAGGTTACTTATGGGTATCTTTTCCTGATCAGCAAGATATCTGGTTTATGCCAAATTCTTTTCCTTTCCAAATTTATTGGATATTACAATTCTGTTCATACTTTACATGGCAGAGGTTTTCAGGAAATGTATAAAGGAAGATGTATATATGGATATATATATATATATATCAGAACTTAATGAAGTATGTCATAACTTCATTTCCTTTAATAATATTTTAAAGATTTAATCTATTCAAATCTTGTCTTGTAGTCTCATCTATGTGATGAACTGTTGAAAGCTCATTATACTTTGAACAATGGTAGTTCAAGTAGCTTTATAAATGATATAAGTGTAGTGAAGTATTTGGTAACTTCATCTTTTAAACTTATATCTAGTTAATAATTGTCTTATGAATGACAAAGATTTTCAGAAAAACGTTGAGACAAGTTTAGATATATGAGATCACCTTGCAACGATATTTTTTATACAGTTATACACTGGAACTCTGTGTGTATTATGCACGGAAGAGGACTTCTAATATTTTGAAAAGTATATATGTATATATACTGAATATTTTGCGACTTCATCGCATTAAGATATCAAACTTGGTTCATTTCTTTTGACCAAGACTTTCATGAGTACTATGAGAAGGCTCATATTGTTAATCATTATACATATTATTTTGGTGGGCTTGCTGCTCACCCTTGCTTTCTTCTTTCATCATACAACAACAGATATAAAAGATGAACAGGACCAAGCTCCTGATTCGCAAGCGATTAGGAGACGTTCCGCAGTTTTCTAGAAGCATTGATGTCGTCGTAGCTGAGGTAGGAACTACCAATAGGCTAGGCTTTCAACTTTTGATGTACCAGATTTATGTATATTTATGAATTGTAATAATGGCAAAGAAATGTAAATTTATTCAGAAAACCTTTTAAGGTGTGTGGGCAGATAATTGTGGAATAAAATGACTTATGGTTATTTTTGGATGTTCATCTCTGAGACTATAATGTGTGGTGTGTGTGTTTATTATGGGGTCACAGTACGGAGTAGTTGAGTAATTATTAAGATTGGGTGTTATTAAGCGAAATGGAACTCGTGACAACCCGGATCCCCGACCCCGGATTTGGGGGTGTTACACTTGAGGTATGCTTTTTTAGGTGATGCATCTACTTTGCCTGTTATTATTGCATCTGACCTTTCAGGTAGTGAGGAAGACAAGCTCTTAAGGATCTTGAGAGAATTCAAATCGGCCATCGGATGGACTATAGCAGATATAAAAGGGATCAGTCCTTCGTATTGCATGTATAAAATTCTGCTAGAGGAAGGTAGTAATCCGACTGTTGAGCAATAGAGAAGACTTAATACTATCATGAAAGAAGTGGTGAAGAAAGAAATTCTAAATTGGCTAGATGCAGGAATCATATATACCTATTTCTGACAGTTCTTAGGTGAGTCCCGTACAATGTGTACCTAAGAAAGGAGGTATAACTGTGGTAGCAAATGAGAAGAACGAGCTCATCCCCACTCGAACAGTCACAGGATGGAGGGTATGCATGGATTACAGAAAGTTGAACAAAGCCACGAGGAAGGATCACTTCCCTATTCCATTTATTGATCAGATGCTTGACAGGTTGGCTGGTCATGAGTATTATTGTCTTCTGGATGGCTATTCGGGGTATAATCAGATTTGCATTGCACCAGAAGATCAAGAAAAGACTACCTTCACTTGTCCATTTGGCACATTTGCTTTTCGCAGAGTTTCGTTTGGCTTATGTGGTGCACCTGCCACTTTTCAGAGATGCATGATGGCTATATTCTCTGATATGATTGGAAACAATGTCTAAGTGTTCATGGACGACTTCTCCATCTTTGGATATTCGTTTGATGAATGTTTGAATAATCTTCGTTCGGTGCCCAAAAGGTGTATGAAAACTAATTTGGTGCCCAATTGGGAAAAATGTCACTTTTTGGTGCGTGAAGGCATTATTCTTGGGCATAAAGTCTCTAGCAAGGGTCTTGAGGTGGACAAAGCCAAGGTGGGAGTCATTGAAAATCTTCCACCACCTATTTCTGTGAAAGGAATCCGTAGTTTTCTTGGTCATGCGGGTTTTTATCGGCGTTTCATCAAGGACTTCTCGAAGATATCTAAGCCGTTGTGCAACTTGCTCGAGAAAGATGTGCCTTTCAAATTTGATGATGAATGATTGGCAGCATTCGAGACTCTCAAGAAGAGTTTGATAACTGCACCAGTTATTACGGCACCTGATTGGACAAAATCTTTTGAGATGATGTGTGATGCGAGTGATAATGTAGTGGGAGCAGCTCTTGGGCAGCGCAAGAATAATCTTTTTCATGTGGTGTACTATGCTAGTAAGACGCTTAATAGAGCTCAAATGAACTACACCACTACTGAGAAGGAGCTCTTGGCTATAGTCTTTGGTTTCGAAAAATTTCGATCTTATCTGCTTGGGACAAATGTGACAGTATTCACTGATCATGCTGCCATTCGTTATTTGGTCTCAAAGAAGGATTCGAAGCCCAGACTTATTCGTTGGGTGATCTTGCTACAGGAATTTGAGTTAGAGATCAAGGATCGAAAAGGTACTGAGAATCAAGTAGCTGACCATCTCTCTAGATTGGAGAATCCCGATTCTACTTCACATGATAAGGCATTGATCAACGAATCTTTTCCGGATGAGCAGTTGTTCACAGTTCAGGAGGAAGAGCCATGGTTTGCAGATATTGTGAATTATCTTGTCAACAATATAATGCCTCCTAATATGAATGTAGCTCAAAAGAAGAAGTTTCTGCATGAGGTGAAGTGGTACATGTGGGATGAACCATATTGTTTTAGACAGGGAGCTGACCAGATCATCAGGAGTGTATCCCATTCTGTGAGACGGAGGGGATATTACGAGACTGTCGTTCTACAGTTTATGGTGGACATTATGGTGGTGAAAAGATGGCAGCTCGTATTTTACAAGCAGGTTTCTTCTGGCCTACATTGTTTAAGGATGCACATCAGTTCGTTTTAAGGTGTGATCATTGCCAAAGAGTGGGGAATCTTACTAGAAAGGATGAGATGCCTTTAAATGTAATGCTGGAAGTTGAGGTCTTCGATGTTTGGGGAATCGATTTCATGGGACCATTTATCTCATCCTGCAATAATCAGTACATCTTGCTGGCAGTCGATTATATCTCGAAATGGGTAGAAGTCAAGGCTCTACCGACGAATGATGCAAAGGTAGTGTTGAATTTTCTCCATAAGTAGATATTCACAAGGTTTGAGTGCCACGAGTAATCATAAGTGATGAGGGGTCGCATTTCTGCAATCGTAAGTTCACTTCTATAATGCAGCGCTATAATGTGAATCATCGTGTTGCTACTCCCTATCATCCGCAAACTAATGGTCAAGCTGAAGTGTCTAATAGAGAGATCAAGCGCATTCTAGAGAAAGTTGTTTGTCCATCAAGGAAAGATTGGTCTTTAAAGCTCGATGAAGTTGTTTGGGCTTATAGAACAGCTTACTAGACTCCACTTGGGATGTCCCCGTTTCAACTTTTCTATGGGAAGGGATGTCATTTACCTGCAGAGCTTGAGCATAAGGCTTATTGGGCATTGAAGAAGTTGAACCTTGAACTAGATGTAGTTGGGAAGAAGCGAATGCTTCAGTTAAATAAACTTGATGAATTTCGACTTCAAGCATACGAGAATAACAAAATGTACAAGGAAAAAGTAAAAAGGTGGCACGATAGAAAGCTATCTCCTAAGTCATTCGTGCCGGGGCAACAAGTTCTTTTATTCAACTCTCGTCTTCGACTTTTTCCTGCAAAGTTGAAATCAAGGTGGTCTGGACCTTTTATCATCAAAACTGTGTTTCCACATGGAGCGGTGGAGATTTTTGAGAATGATCTGGGCTAAGCATTCAAAGTTAATGGTCAGAGATTGAAGCATTACTATGGGGACACGGCAAACCGGGAAGTAGTTATTGCCGTTTTATTGTCAACTTGATCGAATTCCTCTACGTCAAGCTAATGACGTAAAAGAAGTGCATCTTGGGAGGCAACCCAAGGTTTTAACCTTTAGGAACCTTTAGAAGTTAGTACCATATCCAAAAAACCCAAAAAAAATCAGAAAATTGGACAGAAAAAAAGTTTTTTCCAGAAACCCCTGGGGCCCGCCTGGAAATCTCGGGCGGCCGCTTGGAGTCTAAGGCGCCCGCCTGGAAATCCTAGGCGGCCGCTCGGGACCCTACTATCAGAATTTTTTTTGCCTTATAAAAAAAATCAGAAAAACCAAAAAAACATAAAGACCAACGATTCCTCTCCCACAAACCCATATTTTCTCTCCCACAAACCCTACTCCTACTCAAATTTTAACCCTAAATCCTACCCTATATATACACACAACTCCTCCATATAACCTCCCATATACTTTCAACTTCAAAACTCTCTCCTACACTCAAAACACAACTCTTAAACACTTTTTCTCAGTTTCAATGGCACCTAAGAGATCCCAAACTATTGATAGCAGCAGCACGGTTCCTACTGCTGATTCTTCGAGGGGAACTGCTGCGAGACCTCGTTTAATGGATAGGGCTGTTGAGGAGGAGTATACTAGGCTGTTGACGAAGCCAATTCTGAAGGAGAGGGGATTTTTACCATCGAGGAGGGATGGTGAGTTATTACCGATGATTGAAGAGAAAGGGTGGATTTCTTTTTGTGAGTCGCCGGAGGCGGTTCCGATGAGTGTGGTTCGTGAATTTTATGCGAATGCCAAGGCTGATAAGAATGGGTATACGGTTGTTTGTGGGCTTACTGTTGATTATCAGCCTGAGACGATTCACCGCGTTATTGGGCAGCGATAAAGGAAGCCCGAGGAGGAGAACTGGAATGAGATGACCCCCGGGGATTTGGATTTGGATTTAATTTATGCTACTCTCTGTCAACCGAGCACGGTTTGGAAGTTCAAGACGGGATCTAACGAGTATCGTTCTTTTCTGGCGGTTGCGATGAATAGGTATGCCCGTGCATGTAATGCTTTTATTTGTACTAATATTTTGCCTACTTCGCATGCACATGAGGTTACAGTTGAGAGAGCAAGGTTGTTATGGGGGATCTTGAATGAGGAGTATTATGTGGACCTTGGTGAGTTCATCTACCAAGGGATTTTAAAGTTTTTGAGGGGGAGGACACAAAGCAACATCCCTTTTGCATCTACTATCACGAAGCTGTGCAGAGCAGTTGGAGTTCATTGGCCTTCTTATGAGCAGCTGCAGATGTCGGCCGCTCCTATTGACTCAGCGACTCTGAATGCGATGCAGGAGTGGACGGGTGGAGAGCCCGAGGAGCATGGTTTGGGATATCGTCTTCCAGGAGGACGTCCGGCAGCTGGTGCACCATGGCTAGGTCCACTCAGGTTCGTGATGAGGAAAGCTCTTCTAGAGCCCAGGAAGGTACTGGGATGGTTGATGCCCAGTATAGGAGGCTGTCGAGGAGGATGGATGTGATGTATGAGTCGCAGAGTAGGTTCGCTCAGGAGCTCACCCTTGCACTTGGGACTGCTTTTAGAGGCCTTGGAGCTGACATCCAGTGGCTAGTTTTTGGTGAGGACTCTACTTATCCGCCTCCTGACACTCCACCCTCTGAGGGTGATGATGACGATTTCTCCGAGTAGGTATACCCTGTGTTCCTTTCTACTACCTTCACTGAGGACAGTGAAGATTTTAAGTTTGGGGGTGGTATTTAAGGAATATATTTGTGTGTGTGTGTGTGTCATGTAGTTGCATATTCACGACAGTTCAGTTCATATTGTTGCATATTTTTTCCATATATAGTTTTTTTTATTTTTCTATAGCTTTATTTATCATGTCATTTAGCTCATGCATATACCATGATCCCTTTTGCGTTGCTTTACCGATTGATTTGTGATATTGATGCGAGTGTAGTGATAGTGTTAGAGTGATGATTGAATCTTGTAGGTTGACTTATATGCTAAAAACACATGTAATTTCATTAAGTCTTAGAGTATGCTTAAGGACTAGATTGTTATCATGGTTGATGGTTTTTGAGGTTAATCTATTGATTATGCTTCGAATTTATGATAGGCTCTTAATTATAAAAGGCATGAAAAGGAAAAAATTGGAGTAAAAATTGGAATTCATTGCTAATTGTGGCTAGGTGTCAATTGACTAGTAGCCGGCTCGTATTTTTATGCGAGTAGTCTAGGGTTGAGCAAGATGGAGCGAAACGCACTTGCTCAGAAATTTGAAAAAAAAAGAAAAAAAAGAAAAAAAAAGAAGAAAAAAATATTAAGTTTAATGCATAATTGATCACGAGTGGGCTCTTTGGTATTCGAGTTATTAAGTTCTTAGGGGACTTTCTGCCTAGTGACCTAAGGCTTTTATTAGTCTGGGATCCGCTAACCTAACACTCGCTAAATGGATGCCATTGCATAAGTCTTTTGTGGACCTCACTCATTGCACGGTCAAATAAGCATTTGTTGTAGTGTTGAATAAAAGTATGATTCCGTAATAAGCTCCAGTGATCTTGAAGTGTTATAAGTCATTTTATGTCTAGAATTTATTCTTCGTATAATCATGTGATTGCCTTGAGGATAATCGAGTTATGATAATTGATCTAGTTTTGAAGCATATCTGTTAAGCATCCACACACACCACATTTCCGGTTGTATGTTAGTTTGCATGATTTGATTGATCTTTATTCGCCTAATTGCATTTGTTGAGATGTTATGAGTTAGTTGGTTTAGTCATTGTGAGGGGGATTGCTGCATTTCATGTAGTTTGCATTCATGTATGTATTTGTTTTGTTTTTGAGTCTGTGACGCTTGAGGACAAGCATCGATTTAAGTTTGGGGGTGTGATAAGTGATATTTTATACCACTTAGAACGTCTTATAATAGCTTGAATTGATGTCTTGAAATCAGGTATTTTGTGTATCTGATGTGTTTTTCTAGTGTTTTTGCATTTCAGGGTATAACTTGTGTATGTAGGAAGAATTCATCAGAAATAAGCCTAGGGAAGTGCTTGGCATTGGTTGTGGAAAGTTGGGGGCAGAACGCAGCAAAATCGGGAGCAGAATTCAGAATTTTCCAGAAGGTGCTGGGTTGCCCGCTCAGGATGCTGGGGCGGCCGCCCGGGAGCTGGGGCGCCCGCTCAGGAATCTGGGGCGGCCGCCCGGGGATGAAAATTTTAATACTGATTTTTACAATCCTTATTCTGATGGACTTCTGAGACGGCTGGTTCTTGTGGGCTTCTATATAAGTAGTTTTCAGAGACGTTTCAAAGTGTGTGGTATTAAGCAAGGAGCAAGGAGAGAAGGAAGAAGACCGTATTAGCACATCACAATGAAGAAGAGGTAGCATACATTTTCTTGTGATTCTTTTATTCGTTGTAACAGTGGATGCTAGTTTTCTTTACTTTGAACCTTATTACTCTGGTGACGTACTCTGGTTTAAATAAGTATTTTTATTAGTTTATATTGTGTGTTATTATCATGTTTTCATATGAACCCATGGTGACGATGAGTTCTATCATGGGCTAATCGTGATCATGGGGTCATAACGGATTTACTATGAATTTCTTTAGTTAGTTGTTAAATACCTTAATGTGTGATGATCGTATGATATCTAACATAGGTTGTGCTTATTCGTCTTATGTGTCGCGAACATATAAGATAGTCTGTTAATCTCTTGTGAAGCGACGGTGGATCTTGAGGTTTATAACTTTCCATGCTAGCATAGGTTCATGTATGTGTATGCATGAATAGTGGGTAACCCTAACCGTTTTACTTGCCCTATATAATCAATAAAGAATAACTTGTGCTTAAATCGTTATGTTGTCAAATTCTGTAGACATATAGGGTCTCAACATAATTGATGTATATTTAACTTCTATCTTAATTGTGGATGTTTGGTAGAATGGTATTAGTACAACAAAAGTTGGCTTTTATCAGTTTCGTGTTATTCGATTAATATCATCACCGTTACATGCTAAGGGTAATAACAATAACTATTGAAGGAAGTAGTAATGAAGTTATGATCTCATGTGTGTTTAATATTGTTAGTTCAAGTGTCAATTAAATGTTTTAATTCTCGTAGTTAATTGTAGTTACTAATTAGTAATCAAACTTAAGTGTTATTGTCTTGACATTGAGAAGTAATTATACATTGGTGAGTAAGTGATAATTGAACATAATCAGTCTGAGTCTCTGTGGGAACGAACTATAAATTATTCTATATTACTTGTGAACGCATATACTTGCGTGAATTACTAGCGCGTGTTTTGTGCCTAACATACACCTATGATCATTTGCCGGGTGGTCAGCCAGCACCTCAGGGGTATGCTAGTGGTACGACTCAGGCGATCAGAGCAACATGGAGACATCAGATGGGTGGAGCTAGTTCTTCGCGGCAGCAGCAGCAGCAGGAGACAGAGGATAATGTTGGTTTAGGTTCGGTGTAGTATAGGCGCTTGACAAGGCTGATGGATGCGATGTATGAGTCGCATAGCAGGTTTACGCAGGATCTTACTCAGGCGTTGGGAATAGCTTTTATAGCCATGAGATTTGACATTCAGTGGCCAGTTTTTGGTGAGGATTTTGTGTACCCGCCTCCTGACACTCCACCCGCGGAGGGTGATGATCATTCCGAATAGGTATGCCTTGATTCCTTACTATTACCTTCACTGAGGATAGTGAAAATTTTAAGTTTGGGGGTAATAGTTAAGGAATATTTGTGTGTGAGTCCATATAGTTACATATTCATGATAGACTAGTTCATATAGTTTGGATATTTGTCATTTAGTTAATTGTTTTTGTTTTTGTTTTACGTATTTGTTATAATGTTAGTATGTTATATATAGTTGCATTTGCATTATATCATGATCCATTAGGTTACTTTTTCGATTAATTTGTGATGTTGGTGCGAGTGTAGTGATGTCGTATAGAGGAATGTTAAGTCCTAACGAATTGATTTGCATGCTAGAAACAAGAAAATTTTCACTAAGTCTTATATGTTGTGTGAGTGTTAGATCATGATTTGTTTGCTTGTCGAGGTTTAATCACTTGTTTATGTCTAGAATTTATGATATTCTCTTAGTGGCGAAATAATATGGATTTTTAAAATTGGAGAAAAATATTAGATTTCAATGCTAGTTGTGGCTGTGTCAAATGGCTAGTAGTCGGCTCCTATTTATATGAGTAGTCTAGGGTTGAGCGAGATGGAGCGAAACGCACTCATTCAGAAAGTGTTGAAAAAAATAGAAAAAAAGAAAAAGAAAAAAAAGATGTGTTATGTATAATTGATCACGAGTGGGCTCTTTAATAATCGAGTTATTAAATAGTTTGGGATCCACTAACCTAACGCTTGCTACATAGGTATTATTGCATAAGTCTTTTATGGACCTCGCTCATTGCACGATCAAATAAGCATATATATGTTTGTTATGTGTTATCAATAAAAGCATGGATCCTTGTATAACTCTGATAATATTGAAGTGTTGTCAGTCATTTTGAGTTTATCATTTATTCTGTTTATAACCTTGTGATTGTCTTGATGAGTGGTGAGTTATGATTATTGTTCTAGTTTTGAAAGTATATCTGTTAAGCAATTGCACACACGCACGTTTCTAGCTTGTGAGTTGGTTTGTGGGATTTGATTGAACTTTGTGTGAATAATTGCATTCACCGAGATGTTGCTTATTGGTTGGCTTAGTTATTCTGAGGGGATCATAGCATTCATGTTAGTTCCATTCATGTATTTTTATTTATTGTTTTTGAGTCTGTTATGCATGAGGACAAACATCGATTCAAGTTTGGGGGTGTGTTAAGTGGCATTTATATCCACTTAGAATGCTTCGTAAAGGCTCGAATTGGTGGTTTGCACTCAAGTTATTTGTGTATTTGATGTGTTTTTCTAGTTTTTTACATTTTAGGGCATAATTAGGAAGAAGGATTTGATTTTGTATATTTTATGCTTGGAAAGTGTTAGGATGGAGCCTCGGTCAAATGCACAAAATGAACCAGCATTTGAAGACAAGAAATAAAGAAGAAATCATTTTTTCCAGAAGATCAGCGGGGGCGCGCTACACTTGGGAGCGGTCACGCCATACTCAGCGCGGTCGCGCGAGATCCCAGGGCGGCCGCGCCAGGTCTTTTTTCCAAAATCATGTTTTTAATAGAACACTGATCTAGTGGATTTCTGGACGATTTGGGCTGCTATATAATGACTCATTGAAGATGTTTTTCAGAACAGAGACTAAGGAGAAGAAAAACTTGTTTTACTTGTGATTCTTCGATTGAGTTGTAATCTTGGATGCTCGTTTTCTATATTGTTGAACCTAATACTCTTGTTTACATACTTTGTGATTGTATTCAGTTTATAAAGGCCTTCTTTGGAACCCATGATGATGATGAGTTCGGTCATGAACTAATCGTTATCGTAGGGTTCCAACGGATTTACTTATGGATTTCTATAGGTAATTTGTTTTGATATCTTAGTATGTGGTGATTGTATGATATCCTAGTATTGGTTGTGCTTATTTGTCTTATGAGCGTCGCGAACTTATAAGATAACGTGTTAATCTCTATTGAAGCGACAGTGGATATAGAGGTTTAGAACTTGCCATGCAAACATAGGTTCGTGTATTTGTTATGCATGATTCGTAGGTAATTTTAACCATCTTATTTGCCCTATGTAATCACGATAGATAACTTGTGCATTAAACCTTTATGTTATCAAATTCTATAGATATATAGGGTCTCAACATATTTGGTGTCTATTCAGCTTCTATCTTTTTTGTGGATGCCTGGTAGTACGGTATTCGTACAACGAAAGTTGACATTTACTAGTTTCGTGTTATCTGATTAGTTATCATCACCATCACATGCTAAGGTTAAGAAAAATGACTTTGAATGAAGTATTTAATGAAGTTAGAATCCCATGTTTGTCTCATATAAGTAATTCAACCTCAATTCTCTTAGTTAATGCTATTTAGTATAATCTCTTAGTTTAATAAAAACCCAATTTTTTATTTGTCTTAGCATTGAATGATAGCCATATCATTGTTGCATAAGTGCATAAATTGAAGTTAACCTAAACCAGTCTCTGTGAGAACGAATAGAAAGAATTCTATATTACTTGTGAATGTGTATACTTGCGTTTAATTTTAGCGCGTGTTATCGCCCTAACATTATTCTAAAAATTTCGGGATATGAATGATGAGTTATTACTTCTAAGTGATCCATATGTTGAACCCCTAAAATTTAATGTCCCTAATTATCTGTTGGAGCTAACTATAAATCTTTTACACCTGTTATATTTTTATGCATATAGTTTTTGCTCTTTCATCTTATTTAGGTTATCATCTTTATTTGATTCAATGTGGTGAAAGTGATTATGTTGTTTCATGGATTAACTTATTGACTTAACAGGAGAACTAATGAGGTTTCCAATTGGACGAGTTTCTAAGGTTGAAGTTAAATTTACCGAAAAGATACGCAGGTTTGTGCAAGATATTGAAGGGTTTTTAGCACATAAACGCAACGAAAACGTAAATTTAAATCTTAAAGAAAAAACAAAACCCTCCGCAGGATCCATGCGAAAAATAATATTTAATTCGTAGTTCAGTATGTTTACCTTAAGAAGCTTTACGTTAATGGAATGATGGAGGTCTTTAATAGCGATCCAAGAACGATGAGCGGAGATCCCTAGCAGCTGCTCCTCAAGTGTGAAGCACTCCACCGGTATCCACCAAGAGTAAAATATGATGGAGGAGGAAGAGGTTGAGAGAATTAGTTACTTCCCTCTTGTTCTACTTTAGAATTATGGTTAATTATTTGGGTTGAGGCAAATAGGGTTTATAATAGTATATTTATAGGCAAAATTTTCAGCTGAAATTTTTTCATAAAATATTATTATTATTAACCCTTTAATTGATTATTCTTATTAACCAATTAACTAATAATTAAAAAACCTTTTAATCATTAATCCCTTTTCTAAACACTTTAGAAAAATAATTCTCTCACTTGTTTTAATTTCCAAAATTAAATTCTTAATTAATAATATTAAGAATTAATTAAATCTCATTTAATCAATTATTAAATCTGCTAATTAATTATTTATTTCACAAATAAATAATTACCAGCCATTATTAATTAATTCCTCCACCATTAAATCATTTTCTTTTATGGTATGACCCTGTAGGTTCAATATTAAGCCGGTAGTAGAAATAAATAATAATAAAACTATTTTGTCATTATTTATATAAATTCTCTAATTCATTAAATATGATTAATTAATAAATTAATCATATTTATTCTACATCGTGAGGGATACTTCTCAGCATATCGCGACTATCCGGATAATACGAATTCACTGCTTAGAATACCAAGAATCTATTCAGTGAGTAGTTACCGTACAATCAATTCCTTCTACCCTGTAATGTCACGATTAAATACAAGGCATGGAACTTGTGTCAAGCCTATCTTATTTAATCATTTGCTTTCCCATTCACTATGCTTAGTTCTATTTAATGTAAATTAGAAACTCCTTTCTAATTTCATTCACTCTGGCCAGAGATTCCTGAACTAGCATAAGTGGATCAGCATTGAACATTCTCTTCCTTCACTAGAAGGGGTAGATCCTTTATTGATCATACACTATCTTCGTGTATAAATTCCTATACCCATTAGAGCCCTTATAATTGTCCCTGGAGACTAAGAACTAAACTAAAGCATAGTTCAGCGTACACAAGATGACTATGATGACCTCAAGTCTAAGGATACTTGTACAACTATCACTATGTGAACAACTGCTGACACGTGAGTGAACTCCATTAGTTGTTCAGCTGTGTGAGTCATGTTCAGTGAACCTATTCTATAATAAGCACCTACATACTAGCTATAGTGTCACCACACAAATGTCAATGAGAACAGACATCCTTCATAATGAAGCAAGCATAGTATGTACCGATCTTTGCGGATTAATAATTACCAGTTAGTAATCCTATGACCAGGAAATATTTAAGTTTAGAGTTATCATCTTTTAGGTCTCATTATTATGATCTCATCATAATCCATAAAAAGCTTTACTCTAAACTATGGTATATCTTATTTAAACACTTAAATAGATAAAGCCCGCAATAAAACCAAAACAAGTCTTTTATTAATATAAATGAAATCAAAACAGATTACATAAAAGTTATTCCTAAATCATCATACATGATTGGACTCAGGAAACATCTTTTTCAATCTCCCACTTGTACTAAAGCCAATCACTCTGGTATCTAATACCCATCTTGTCTTTATGACGATCAAAGTGACTTTGAGAAAGTGGCTTTGTGAGTGGGTCTGCTACGTTGTTATGTGTGTCAACTCTCTTGACGTCTCCTCTTTCAATACAATATAAGAAATATTACCGCGCTCCCACTAACCTTTTGTAGACACATGGTTCATCTATGTTTTTGATAAAACCAAACTCTTTGATTATCTCATCAAAACGGATGTTCCATCTACGAGAAGCTTGCTTTAAACCATATATGGTTCGCAACATCTTACACACTAGGTGTTCATTTCCTTTGGAAAGAAAACCCTTTGGCTGTGTCATATACACTTCCTCTTCAAGTTTCCCATTGAGGAAGGCCATTTTCACGTCCATTTTCCAGACCTCATAGTCGTAGTAAGCATCAATCGCAAGCAAAATCCAAATTAATTTTAGCAGGGCTACAGGAAAAAAAGTTTCATCAAAGTCAATCCCTTGCCTTTGTCTGAATCCTTTTGCCATGAGCCTGGCCTTATAGGTCTCCACCTGCCCATCTGCTCCAATCTTTCTTTTGTATACCCACTTGCACCCAATAGGCTTAACACCTTCAGGCGCCTCAACCAGAGTCTATACTTGGTTGGTATACATAGATTCCATTTCGGATTTCATGGCACTATGCCATTTCTCTGAGTCAAAATTACTCATAGCCTCATTATAGGTCACAGGGTCGTCATCATCAATGGTTGACAACTCATTGTCATTCTCAATGACAAGGCCATAATACCTCTCAGGTTGGCGAGACACTCTCCCTGACCTACGAATGGGCTGTTCCACAGAAGGTTGTTCAGTCTGAACAGGTGTTTCCACTTGATCCGTAGTAGTTTGTGCTTCTTGAACTTCATCAAGTTCAATTTTGCTCCCACTGTTTCCTTCAAAGATAAACTGCTTTTCCAAGAAGGTAGCATGTCTTGGGACAAACACCCGATGATCGGTGTAAAAGTAATACCCTAAAGTCTCTTTAGGATATCCCAGAAAATTACATTTTATAGATCGAGATTCCAGCTTATCTAGGTCAACTTTCTTGACATAAGCTGGACATCCCCAAATCTTAACGTGTTTAAGACTCAGTTTTCTTTCTTTCCATATCTCATATGGAGTTTGAGGAACAGATTTGGAAGGCACCTTATTCAGTAAATATGCTGAGGTTTCCAATACATAACCCCACAGGAATACTGGAAGATTCGCATAGCTCATCATGGACCGAACCATGTCTAACAAAGTTCGATTTCTCCTTTCAGATACCCCATTCAACTGTGGAGTATATGGAGGAGTCCATTGGAAGACTATACCATTTTCTTTGAGATAAGCTAGAAACTCTCCATTCAAGTATTCACCACCTCGATCTGATCGAAGAATTATAATACTATGTTTGCTTTGTTTTTCCACTTCATACTTATATTCTTTGAACTTTTCAAAGGCTTCAGACTTGTGTTTTATCAAATACACATATCTGAATCTAGATCGATCATCTATGAAAGCAATGAAGTATGAAAATCCACCCATGGCTTGTGTAGACATTGGTCTACATACATCTGTGTGTACCAACCCTAGCAAATCTGCAGCCCTCTCTCCATGTCCACTAAATGGAGATTTGGTCATTTTACCCAATAGACAAGACTCGCATATAGGATATGATTCAAAATCAAAGGGGTCAAGTAACTCTTCCTTATGCAATGTCCGCGGTCAATTTTCACTAATATGACCAAGTCCGCAGTGCCACAAGAAAGTGAGATTTTCATCATCCCTTTTTCTTTTATTAGTATGTTCAATTTGTAGTAAATTATGCTCTACGTCACATACATACAGACCATTGTTTAAAATACCACTTCCATAAAGAACGTTATCTCTAAGAATTGAACATTTATTATTCTGAATAACAAACGAAAATCCAGCCAAGTCTAACATGAAATAGAAATAATATTCCTCACAATCGAGGGAACAAAATAACAATTATTTAGAATAATAGTCTTGCCCGTAGGCATATGTAAATGGAATGATCCTACAGCTTCAGCAGCAACTCTTGCTCCATTTCCCATCCGTAGAATCACCTCCTCTTCTTCAAGAGTCCTACTTCTCCTTAGTCCCTGCAACGAATTGCAAATATGAGAACCACAAGCGGTATCTAATACCCAAGTAGAAATTTGACTTAGTGACATATTAACTTCGATCATGAACATACCTGAATCAGAAGCGGTAGTCGCACTACCCTTCTTCTTCTTCAATTCTGCAAGGTAAACCTTGCAGTTCCTCTTCCAATGCCCCACCTTGTTACAGTGAAAGCAAACAGCTTTGCTCTTGGGGTCTTCAGCTTTTGGTGGAACCGGTTTTTTCTCACCTACTTTCTTCTTCTTGGAAGGGTTCTTCTTCCTTTTCTTAGGATTAGAACCTTTACCAATTAGAAGAACAGAACTCTTCTTAGGGGGGAAATTTGATTCCACAGTCTTCAACATGTTGTGGAGTTCAGGCAGGCTGACATCCAGCTTATTCATGTGAAAGTTCACAACAAACTGCGAGAACGAACTCGGAAGTGATTGCAAGACCAAGTCTTGGCTCAGCTCCCCATCAATGGCAAAACCAAGTTGTCCAAGACGTTCAATCAAATTGATCATCTTAAGTACATGGTCATTCACAGATGATCCCTCAGACATCCTACAACCGAACAACTCCTTCGATATCTCATATCGAGTTATCCTCCCTGCCACATCATACAACTTTTGTAGATGCATAAGGATAGTGTGAGCATCCATATGCTCATGTTGCTTCTGTAGCTCAATGTTCATGGAAGCTAGCATGATGCATTGAGCAACATTTGCATCATCTATCCACTTACGATACACAACATGTTCATCATTATGTGCATCGCTAGCAGGTTCAATAGGCTTAGGTGAGTCAAGCACATATTCCAGCTTCTCAACCCTGAGAACAATTCTCAAGTTTCCAAGCCAATCAGCAAATTTAGGACCAGTCAACTTGTGAGCATCTAGTATACTCCGGAGTGATAGTGCAGAAGACATAACGAATATAGTAAATCTGTAAATGATGAACACATAACAACACTTAGCAAATATTCAATTTCATTTCAAGACACTATATGAATCGGTTCTTTATTCATAAGTGGCTCCCACTAGGTTATCTAATTTATACAACCCCTAAGTACAAATTAAGCATTCATAATGCTAGTGGGAATAGGGATCCTACATTCCATCACACAACCTCGGCTGTAGCACGAAACGTCATGTGATGTTCAATAGGAAGACAACTTTTGTCAATTACATCTTATGTTATTCCCTAATAAAACTTTAGCCTCTTGAATAATTGAGTCACGGCTATAGCACGACAAACTCAATATTCTAAGTCAAGTCTAACCCAACATTTCGTACAATTGAATCAGTCTCCAACGGCCCACGGCTGTAGCACGTAACGACCTTTAGATTCTAATTCAATGTACACATTTCTATGTAATAGACAAGTATTTCTTATTTCGAAATCAAAGCCCTCGGCTGTAGCATAAAACGACAATGATTTAAAAATAAGAACCACTTTCTACCATGTTGGAAGGCTATGACCGACACAAGCCCGTTGTGTCATTGGCCAATTACTACTTGATATTATTTAATTTTAGAGGGATTATATTATGTTACAATCATAATCATATTATAAAGAGATTCTTCCTTTTAAATTAAATATTATAAATCAATAATCGATAATCAGATGATTCCCAGATCGGGGGGAGCATTGTCAAGAGGCTTCACTTAATACCCCTTTCTTACAGATAGAAATCTGCTTTTGATAGAATCATCCTTTCTCTCAATATTGAAAATTCATATTTAATTACGTGTTTCATAAACACAAGAATCTCATGATTGTATTCATAATGTTATTGTTAAGGCAAGAAACGAATCCTATTCTAGATTTTCTAGAGCACGCCTTATATTGATTTAAGTTCACCTAAATCTATCATCGCATGGTAAACATAGGCATATATCTCATATATAAAATTAAATAAAAAAGTAAATGTAAAGTGCAATAAAGTAAATGTGTTTGGTTATGGCCCCATCCTATGTGATCTTTATCAAGCTCATGATAAAGATCAAGGTCAATCTAATATGGTGATGGAAATAAATACAAGTACTTATTACATAAGCCTTCTTCTTTGTTTACACTTCTTGTATGCTTCGTCTTCTTCTTTGTATCACCTCCATTGGATAGCCTTCTTGAGTCTTCAATTACATTACATAGATTGAAAGTAAAACTAATCTAATGAACTTACAAGAATAACTCGAGTTACATTCGAGATTTATGATTACAAAGATTGACGACATGCAAGTCGTATTTAAAACCAAAACCAAAACCATTACACTAAGGTCGAAAGGCCATAACCATCCACCATGCTCATACAACACATAAAAGCATGTTAAAACACATAATCTGATCTTAACATATCATATTATCCATGATCTAATCATAAAAAAAATGACAAAAATCAGAAAAATCAGAATCAAATCAGAAAAACAAGAATCTCTGTTTACGAGCAGTAAACGACGTCATACGCCTTACAGACGAGTCGTTGATAGCTATAGCTATCAGTTTTGTTCAGACGCTCGTTTACCTATGGAATATGATATTCGTTTGCGTAAATCAGACACCAGACCCAGATTTCAGCAAATCTGCAGCAGCCAATTCAGAATCCGTATCTAATATGATTCTCATAATTAGAACAAATATAAATCATGTATATATCAGTATATATACAGATTACATAATCATCTTATGATTTATACAACTCACATGAATATCATATATTCAAAACCATACATATATAAGCATATTATATCAACATCAAATCATGACGAATGACGTACATGCTCATATATCGAAAACAGTTAAACACATAAACGAATTAAAAACTTTTCGCAAGTAGCTCTGATGCCATTGAAGGGTTTTTAGCATATAAACGCAACGAAAACGTAAATTTAAATCTTAAAAAAAAAATGAAACCCTCCGCAGGATCCTTAAGAAACTTTACGTTAATGGAAAGATGGAGGTCTTTAATAGCGATCCAAGAACGATGAGCGGAGATCCCTAGCAGCTGCTCCTCAAGTGTGAAACATTCCACCGGTATCCACCAAGAGTACAATATGATGGAGGAGGAAGAGGTTGAGAGAATTAGTTGCCTCCCTCCTATTCTACTTTCGAATTAGGGTTAATTATTTGGGTTGAGGAAAATATGGTTTATAATAGTATATTTATAGGCAAAATTTTCAGCTAAAAATTTTCCATAAAATATTATTATTATTAATCCTTTAATTGATTATTCTTATTAACCAGTTAACTAATAATTAAAACACCTTTTAATCATTAATCCCTTTTCTAAACACTTTAGAAAAATAATTCTCTCACTTGCTTTAATTTCCAAAATTAAATTTTTAACTAATAATATTAAAAATTATTTAAATCTCATTTAATCAATTATTAAATCTGCTAATTAATTATTTATTTCACAAATAAATAATTACCAGCCATTATTAATTAATTCCTCCACCATTAAATCATTCTCTTTTATGGTGTGACCCTGTAGGTTCAATATTAAGCCGGTAGTAGAAATAAATAATAATAAAAATATTTTGTCATTATTTATATAAATTCTCTAATTCATTAAATATGATTAATTAATAAATTAATCATATTTATTCTACATCGTGAGGGATACTTCTCAGCATATCGTGACTATCCGGATAATACGAATTCACTGCTTAGAATACCAAGAACCTATTCAGTGAGTAGTTACCGTACAATCAAATCCTTCTACCCTGCAATGTCACGATTAAATACAAGGCAAGGAACTTATGTCAAGCCTATTTTATTTAATCATTTGCTTTCCCATTCACTATGCTTAGTTCTATTTAATGTAAATTAGAAACTCCTTTTTAATTTCATTCACTCTGGCCAGAGATTCCTGAACTAGCATAAGTGGATCAGCATTGAACATTCTCTTCCTTCACTGGAAGGGGTAGATCCTTTATTGATCATACACTATCTTCGTGTACAAATTTCTATACCCAGTAGAGCCCTTATAATTGTCCCTGGAGACTAAGAACTAAACCAAAGCATAGTTCAGTGTACACAAGATGACTATGATGACCTCAAGTCTAAGGATACTTGTACAACTATCACTATGTGAACAACTACTGACACGTGAGTGAACTCCATCAGTTGTTCAGCTGTGTGAGTCATGTTCAGTGAACTTATTCTATAATAAGCACCTACATACTAGCTATAATGTCACCACACAAATGTATATGAGAACAGACATCCTTCATAATGAAGCAAGCATAGTATGTACCGATCTTTGCGGATTACTAATTACCAGTTAGTAATCCTACGACCAGGAAATATTTAAATTTAGAGTTATCATCTTTTAGGTAACATTATTATGATCTCATCATAATCCATAAAAAGCTTTACTTTAAACTATGATATCTTATTTAAACACTTAAATAGATAAAGCCCGCAATAAAACCAAAACAAGTCTTTTATTAATATCAATGAAATCAAAACAGATTACATAAAAGTTATTCCTAAATCATCATACATGATTGGACTTATGACACATCTCTTTCAGATATCACTAGAAAGATTACTCTTCTTCCCCTATCCTGGACGAGTGAATACATACATGAAAATGAAAACGGATACACCGCTTCAAAGTATAATATGAAAATGTCTTAGTTTCGACATGTATTGGAGTAATTATTGAAAATGAAAATGTTATGGAAATGTAATTTCTTAGTTTGGTTATGTTGCTACCAGGATTGTTGTATTACATAGCATATGTACTATTGGGATTGTTGTCTACACAAAGCCTGTATTTAACAATTTATATAATTAATTGTTGTCTTTTGCCTATCCTAGTGTAACATTTTCTTATATATAGTGTTACATTAATCAAATATATTATTGCTCAATTGAAATATGGTAATGTTATAATAAATAGAATATAGGGTTACGGTAGTCTCTGTGGGCCCTATACGTGAGACCCACTCCTGTGAAATAATTCCAATCTAATGTAACATTTATAATCTGCTACAATTGGCATTACAGTGTTACATTAAGGCCCTATTGTTATACTTTTCTCTATAGTAGATACAATAATACATTAAGGCTCAATTGTAATACTTTTCTTTTTGTTATAATAGATAGCCAAAATATTATAATAGGGGGTCTGATATAATACTCGTTGGTGTAACGTCTCATAGTGTTGTAATACTTATTTGGCCTATTATAATAGTAGAAAAGAATTACATAATGTTTATAACTTGAATAAATATAGCTAAAACTAAACTAAACTAAATATTTATAATTCGTATCGGAAAATTAAATTACGGATACCTAAAACTTTTCTTTGGAATTGATCCCAGATTCAAAAGTTACATTTTGTAGATTTTTTTTATTTCAATATTATAATATTTAAAATAAATGTGTGTAATTTCCTGATAATATATATCAATCAATCAACTGTACTTAATATATACCGTCTAGGGCTGTGTTTGGGGAGAGTATACTGTACAAAATTTTACCCTCATTTGAGGTTGTTCACTAAAAAACCCCTCAATTTTGTGTGCACAAATATGTGTGTTCTAGGTACGAATTGATATACAATAATACATAAAAATACATAAAAAATAAGCACGACAATAGCATGGCCCATGGTTTTCTTCACATGCAAGTTCAGGCTGGACGAGTGGAATGAGGGATTTATGTACATGCCATAAGAACCATTTTCCTTCCTAATTTTTAATTCTTAATGACCTAGTCAAAAATTCACAATCTTATCATATATGTAAGATTTAGCCACAATCTTTTTATTTGATTACAATTAACACGAGACACGTGAATTTAGGATTCTATCAGTAGCTTGTGATATTTGGAATCAATCCCGGAACTGAGATGGAAGTTTTTCCTGATAAAATATGTGTAGAATTATAATAATAATAATAATATCAATAATAATAATAATAATATCAATAATAAAAAACCATATATAAAATAATATAAATTCACTTCCCTTACTACGATTAATAAATTTTTGGAGAGAAATAAATCCTGAAATAATTATATATAATTAAACGTTTTAACGATGAAGAAAAGCAAATATTTTTCATTTAAATTTGAAAAATATATAAAAAGTATGACGGTTGACTCATGCGCGTGGTTGAATTTTGACGGTTAAATATTCTTAAACAAAGGAACACGAAGTGGACTGACTATATATGGTCGTATTTTGTTAAAGTTTTTTGAAATAACGGTAAGTAAATTTGAATTTCAGTTACGAACTTATGCCTTCAATTTTTGAGAAAAAAAAATTAAATAGTTTTGGAAATTAAACTAACATTTATCAATACTAAATTATATATGATGATAAATCATCTATATATTCCTTGCCTATTTATGAAGTTCACTTAATTATACTTAGAATTTATTTTAGGAAATGTATCACAAAAGAATAAAATAAAAAAGGATATCGACGACTTAGTAAAAAAGGTGACAATCTGGAATCAACACGCGCTGTACGGCTGTAGTAAGACGAGGTTGTTGACGAAATGTATGTTTGACTGTTGAAAGTAGAGCAGTTTTTTCATGATCCAACCCACTAGTTTTTGCCAAAGCTGGTGCGGCTTCTCTATAAATATACTAGTAAATATAGAGTACAGTCATTGGTACAGAACTAACAGGAAGCAAGTCGATTCAAAAAGCAAAGGATTAGAGAAGATTTCATGGAGAGCAGCAGTTCATCAACAGCATCGGTAGCACTAGTTTATTGGTATAATTGGCTAAATGAACAAGTCATCTCTCATTTTCAAGTTGCACAAAACACCAGTAGCACCATCACCAGCAACAACATAGCTTCTTCATCCACGGTAATTATAGAACACACCAGCAGTAGCAGCAGCAGCATTCAGGTGGTTTCCAGAGCAGGAGCTCCACGTAAACCCCCGCGAAAACCCGCAAGCAAAGGGAATGGTCCTAAAACCAGTTAGGCTCCTGTATAACAGACTTTGTATGGAAGATTGTAATTAAGCTTACTTGCAACAAGCAATTCATATTATGTCTAATTGTCTATTCCCCAATAATTTATGCTACGATAGTCGATAAGTCTCTGCATACTTGTGCAAAAATTATGGTAATATGCTACAAATTTCATTCATTACCACAAGAAAAGTGGGTTAATTAAATTCGACTAATAACATTCAAATTTAGTTCCTAGTTGATCCAAAGTGTATAAGTATCATCTGATTATATTTGCAACACTGTTCAAATCTCATTCTGGAGATCTAAAGTGTCAAATTAGATTACCAAAGATCTCTTGATCTGGCGAAATTTCGGGTGTGGCCTTTATGCGAGGTCTAGGATTTAAAACTTGTTTTCAGTAGTCCACCAAAAGAAGTATCAAATTAGATTTAACAGAAACTTGGTACAGTTAAACTGTCAGGAGGATGTACAAATATTCTCTACAACTAATATTGATCCCAATAAAAAAAATTATGTTAGATTGATAAACGCACAGTGGTTACATTCAGCACTCTTAAAAATGCATCAGAGACAATGGGCTGCCCTGTCATAGAGCTTCGCAGACTTTTTTATCAGACTAAGAGTAGCATTTAATCCACTTCAGAAACTAATTGCAAGGTTTTCAGACTTCTTTTGATCAAGCACCTGGTTTGTTTGATTCGCAAAAGGGAAGAGGGTAGGAGAAATATTATTGGGTATCGAATTTGAAAAGTTTACTGTAAACAATTTCCTCCGTCATCTCCTCATTCATTCTGCAATATTCGGCATTTAAATTCTGCAACCTTTCATTTTTATGAGAATTAAAATTACTGGCAATTAAACCATAAAGTTATTAATATCCCTATAAGAATCGATTTCAGATCTCAATTCTCTTTACATTGAATTGATAACATACCTTAAGTACATTACCAAAATAGTACATTAGTACTGATCTCTAACAACTAAACCTGATATCTTAACGATAACAGGAGACTTGGTCTGACAGTTACAGCAGAAGGATAACATCTTATCCCTTCCTTTACTGACTCATCTTTTACTCAGTCTAATAGTTATCTTGTTTACATTCGTAGATATGTACAAGGTAGTATGTAAAAAGCACATCTCTGTAATTCTCTAAATCAATCAATACAATTTATGTTTACACAAAACCTTATTATGGTATCAGAGCTATACAGCCTCACAGCCTCCTAAATCGATCCTCATCACTCACATCTCTAGCTACCACATATATCTTCTTGGCAGCCTAAAAAGACATATTATGACAGGCGCAACCAGCACTCAAAACAACGATGAAACAGCTATTACAAGTGACACAACTATTGTCTACATTAATGCTCCGACACACCTCCCTACCAAACTGACTGAATCCAATTTCTTGCTGTGGCGCACGCAACTCAACTCTGCTCTCATAGGTCTGGATATCTTTGGCTATATAGATGGATCATTGAACTCACCAGCAAGACTCCTGAATGATGGAAAACTGAATCCTCTTTACTCTATTTGGAATCGGCAGGACAAGGTAATAATAAATGTTATTTTTAGTTCATGTCATGAAATAATTCAACCTTTAATATCTACCGCGGAAACATCTCATGAAATGTGGACCAGACTTGTCACACTCTTTGCCAACAAGTCCAGATCAAGAGTCATCTCTCTGAAAAGTAATCTTCATGACAATCCTTGCAACTCCAGGTCTATTGCAGAATACCTCAAAGATGTACGTTCAACTGCTGATGAACTTGCTCTTGCAGGACACCCTGTTACAGACGATGATTTAGTTATCCATGTCCTTGCGGGACTAAGTGCAGAATACAGCTCGATACGTGATGCTATCAAAATTCGTCCGTCGCCTATGAGTTTTGGTGAATTACACGACAACCTTTTAGATTTTGAGCGGACCCTGAAAGCTAAGACTCTTATTGCTACAGAACCTATTGTTGCCACAACAAACTTCACACAGAAGACATATTCACCATCTCGTTTTCAGTCATCTCGCCAACAACCAGGTGCTCGCTTCAATGCCAACGCACAGGCTTATCGTTCGTCCTCTGGCAGAAATTTTAGCAGCAACTGGAATGGTCGAAATCAGCAACCTTTAACTCCAAAGATTCAAGTTTTCTGCCAGTTCTGTCAACGGAGAGGTCATGACACCAAAGAATGTCGTCAACTTGCACGGTTTCTCAGTGAAAATGGTATTCAGACACCAACCCCAACAAGTAACAATACCGTGATCAATTCTCAGGAATCACCTAAGTGGTTATTTGACACTGGCGCATCACACCATGTCACTAATGATCCGAACTCATTCACGTCATACTCTGACTATGGCGGTCTAGACGAAATTCTTATTGGTAACGGTTCAGGATTAAAAATCACACACACTGGCACATCTAGCCTTTCATCATGTGCTAAAACTCTCACCTTAAATAACGTGTTGTGTGTCCCTTCCTTAAATCAGAACTTAATTTCTGTTGCAAAACTTTGCTCAACTAATCAAGTCTCTGTGGAATTTTTTCCTCTTCAATTTCAGGTCAAGGATCTCAAATCGGGGCAAATTATGTTGCGCAGGGAGAACAAAAATGATGTGTATTATGCTATTTCGTCAGTTGCACCTCAACTGAATAACACTCAGCTTTCCACTCTTGAGTCGTGGCACAGCCATCTTGGCCATCCAGCTTCTCCAATTCTTAGGTCCATTTTATATTCAAATGATCTAGCTAGTTCAATTCATGTTTCTGAAATTTCTTGTAATTCATGTTATTGCAATAAAAGTCAAAAACTGCCTTTTGGTGTCTCCTCAATGACTAGTTCGAAACCATTAGAATTGATATATACAGATGTTTGGGGACCTGCAATTGCATCAGTCGATCAATTTCAATATTATATATTATTTGTGGATCACTACACAAAGTATATATGATTATATCCTATGAAAAAAAGTCAGATGCTAAGACAATATTCATTCAGTTCAAACTGATTGTTGAAAAGTTCTTTGGACTACCCATTAAATCACTATACTCTGATAATGGTGGAGAATATATTGCACTCTTACCAACTCTAACTTCATTCGGTATTTCCCACTTCACTACACCACCACACACTCCTGAGCATAATGGTCAAGCTGAAAGTCGTCACTGTCATATTGTACATACAGGTCGTACATTGTTGCATCATGCTTCAGTCCCGTTAAAATATTGGTCTCATGCATTTCTTGCAGCTGCCTATCTTATTAATCGTATGCCAAAGAAGTCTAAACAATTTCAAAGTCCATATGAATTACTCTTTGGCAACAAACCAAACTACTCAAGACTTCGAGTGTTTGGATGTCTCTGTTATCCGTGGTTGCGTCCTTATACAGCATCTAAACTACAACCAAATTCAGCACCTTGTGTTTTTCTTGGGTATTGTCCAAATAAATCTGCCTATAAATGTCTAGATGTTAGCACAAATCGTCTATATATTTCAAGACATGTTAGGTTTGTTGAACACATATTTCCGTTCCACAACACATCATTTTTGCGCGGAACAGATTCTAGTTTGCCTTCCTTGACCACATTAGAGAGCATTTTTCAACCTGGAGATGTTTTAAAGGTTCCTTTTGTGCAACCTAATGCAAGATTAATACAACAACCTTCCATGCCAGAACATCAGTCGCCACTACAAACAGCGGACGCTACTTCAGAAAATTCTCCACCTAACAGCTCCAATATTCCTACATCTTCAAGTTCTGGCTCCGCTACTTCGTCACCGCAACATAATCATTCTACAAGTACTCACGTTGATCATACTTCATCACTTCAGCAAGAGGCACCACCACAAGTGCAAGCTCATGCTCCAAGGACGACACGTCCACGTAAGCCTAACTCCAGGTACTTTAATGACTCATTTGTTAATCATACTACGATTCATCATATTCCTCATGCTCTTGAACCCACCAGTGTTACGCAAGCACTAAAGGACCCTAAATGGCGGCTTGTCATATCATCCGAGTTTGATGCATTAATTCACAATGGCACCTGGGATTTAGTGCCATATACAAATCAGAATGTGATCTCTTGTAAGTGGATTTTTCGCATTAAACGTAATCCCGATGGGTCTGTTAACAAATACAAAGCTCGACTAGTTGCCAAGGGGTTTCAACAACGTCCATGAATAGAATATTCAGAGACTTTCAGCCCCGTCACCAAGCCTGCTACTATCAGAATAATCCTTTCTATTGCCTTGTCATGTGGTTGGCCTCTTCGACAATTAGACATTAATAATGCATTCTTGAACGGGAATCTGGATGATGAAGTGTATATGATGCAACCCCCTGGATTTTTGCATCCTTCAATTCCAAATTTTATTTGTCGTTTGCGTAAAGCTATTTATGGTCTCCGACAAGCACCACGGGAATGGTACATTGCTCTTAAAAAATTTCTTTTAGAGTCTGGTTTTAAGAACTCTCTTGCAGATGCATCTTTGTTTATCTACAATAACGGTGAGATTATCTGCTATTTTCTGGTTTATGTGGATGATATTTTACTTACAGAAAATAATTCTCTGTTCTTAGATAAATTCATACAACAACTTGACCAAAGATTTTCTCTTAAAGATCTTGGCCATTTAAATAATTTTCTGGGTATTGAAATAATTTCAACTCCTTCTGGTTTATTCTTATCTCAAGCAAGACACATCCTGGATTTATTATCTCAATATCGTATGGATGGTGCCAAAGAAACAGTTACTCCTATGAGTTCTTCCACGCGACTCACTCGTGTTGATGGCTCAGCCTCTGTGGATCCAACTCCGTATCGTCAACTGGTGGGTGCATTACAATATCTCTCTGTAACTCGTCCGGACATTTCTTTTGCTATAAACAGATTATCTCAGTATATGCATTCACCCTCTGAGTTTCATTGGAGTTCACTCAAGCGTGTGCTTCGTTATCTCAAAGGCACAGTTCATCATGGCTTATTACAAAGAAAAATTCAGGTCTAAATCTCAGTGCATTCAGTGACTCAGATTGGGGCGGGGAACTTGACACTGGTCAGTCTACAACAGGCTTTGTGGTATATCTCGGCTCTAATCCCATCTCCTGGAAATCCATCAAACAAAAATCAGTTTCTCGCTCATCAACTGAAGCTGAGTACAAAGCCGTCGCTAATGCTGCTGCTGAAATGTTCTGGGTTCAGAATCTACTACAAGAACTAGACATCAGGCCTTCAACTCCAACAATTTTTTGCGACAACACAGGTGCCACATACTTATGTTCAAATCCTGTATTTCATTCTCGCATGAAACACATCTCACTAGATTACCACTTTGTCCGTGACTCGACTTTGTCCGTGAACGAGTCAGCAACAAAACTCTTCGAGTTAGTTATGTGCACACCAAAGATCAGTGGGCTGACATACTTACAAAATCACTTCCTCGACAAGGTTTTTTAGCAATCAAGTCCAAGCTTGGAGTCACCAATGGAGCCTCCATCTTGAGGGGGCGTAACAACTAAACCTGATATCTTAACGATAACAGGAGACTTGGTCTGGCAGTTACAGTAGAAGGATAACATCTTATCCCTTCCTTTACTGACTCATCTTTTACTCACTCTAATAGTTATCTTGTTTACATTCGTAGATATGTACAAGGTAGTATATAAAAAGCACATCTCTGTAATTCTCTAAATCAATCAATACAATTTATGTTTACACAAAACCTTATTAATCTCCACCCCCTATAACTTGAAGTGAAAAGAACTGGATTTTAATTTATCCCACGCCATTGCAATGTCTAAATTTCACTTGGGCTACAAATTTCTTTCACTTGTCTCTCCCCCTTCATTTTTCTGCCATTTAGTGATGGGCGTTGCCGATATCTCAAGCTCTGGAGACATATAACTTGTACCTTCACTTCCAAACCACATTTTCCGTAATCTTGGGGGTGGTGATAGAGGTGGGTTTGGTGGCAATGGCTTTACAGGAATCTCAAGCTCTGGCGTCACGTTACTTGTACCTACACCATCAAACCACAGTTTCCGTAATCTAGGTGGTGGCATTAAAGGTGGATTTGGTGGCAAGGTTTCTGCAGGAACCCCGTGCTCTGGCGATAAATTACTTGATCTTTCACTTTTAAGCCACATATTGGATAATCTTGGGGTTGGCAGTGAAGGTGGATTTAGCGGAAAATCTACACTCTCAACCTCATTTGAATTCAGGGCATATCCTGCATTAATTCTCTGAGGAATTCTAAATTTAACAGAAGACTCTTGTGTAGGTGTTCTCGAGGTTGAAGTGGATGCTACAGAAGGACAACGAGAGATTGTTTGCGAGATAGAAGCAGAACGGGAAGATGTTATTTCAGAGTTTAAGCTATGGCTTCTAAAATTCTCAGCTCCAGTAACACTACAGGAGCTTGAAAGTTCGAGGTTTGGACTACCAGAAACACCCAGGGGTGAGAAGAATTCTTCATCATGGTAGTTACCTTCATAAGCACTGTTATAGTAGCTGTGTTGATCAATGGGATATTGTTTTGGCAACGGAGGGAGAGGGCGGAGATCTGGGGAGTTATAAGATAATGACGCGGTGTCAGAGGCAGGAGCATTAGGAGGAAAGAGACGAACACTATCTGACTTCATCATTTTTGCCCTGGGATTTTTTTGGAGGTGGCGACGTCTGTGTTGGATTAACAACACAGAAGCATAGGCGATTACAGCTATAGAGAAGAGAGCACTTGAGATGATTATAATAATTAGTTTAGTTGAGGATTTGGATGAATTTTTTGGGGGAGGGTTAAGGAAAGAGATGTTGTCTGGAGAAAGAAGGGCGTCTGGTGATGGAGATGGGGTTGGGGGAAAGAAGAGATGACCGTGTTTGGTGTGTTGAGGGGCTTGTGATGGTAGGTGTTTATGTCTATTGTGTCTTCTTGAATGATGATGATGCCGAGAAGGCGAAGGAGAAGGAGAAGGCGACAGCGCTTTGTTTGGTGGTAGTAACGGTTTAGGTAGAATTGTGAATGTTGATGGTGCTTCCGAAGAGTTGATGGAGTGAGTTTTGAGTATTAAAGTTATGACCAAAATGTAGTACTTGATGAGGATGGACATTATATAATATTGCAATGATATTCTGAGACTCTTGGGATCTGATGAAGGGAAGAGACAGAATGTAAGAATCAGACAAGCAACAGAGAGAGAGAGAGAGAGAGAGCTCTGTCTAATCTTTCAAGTTACTACTGGTTCTGGCACCTTTTTCTGCATGGAACAAACCTTGTGATGGATATGGAAACTGAGGGATTAATTGATTGCAAAATGAAGACAACTCATAATGCTCAATTACCATGAAAAGCCGAGAAGAAATAGAGAGACTCAAGTAAGAAGCCAGCCTAATTGTGCTATACTTGTAGTAATTTGTAAATTATGACCTATTTGTTCTGTTCATCTAACAGGAGAGCACACATGTACTTCTCGGAATTATAGATTTGCGTGCCGAAAATCGGAGATTGGTCTTACATTCCCTTTTGCATGTATCTGTTCATGTTGTTTAATGTCCTAGGCAAAAGAGATTGATACATGTATACTTTACGATAAATAAATTTTATTTCATCTTTTAAATAAAAATTACTAAAATTAAAAAAACTGTGCTTAATGTATCATCAAACACAATTTCGCCCAAAATAATTTCACTAGGATTGCCGTTTTCTATAATCCCTCGTTTTCGTTTGAGAAATGTTATTTTCAGATTTATTTTATTAATACTTATGATAATTAATTTAATAGTCATACAATTAATAATCATGATGGAGAAGAACAAGGAGGACGCAAATGTGTAAATTGAATTTGTGCATGGGAACATGTTAGGCATCTTTAACGTATGATCATATTTCAGTTGGATTATAATATCGTGGGGACCAAAATTTATGAGAAGTGGATTTTGTAATTGTTGGAACTTGGACGCCTTAATAAATAATTCCTTTATATAAGACTCCACCCCATCATTATTACGTGCAAAAGCCGCGCAAATAAGATATATATTTTAAAACCATTAATCCGTTCGCATTAATAAGACCTTTTATGATGGGTTTTTTAATTGAAATCATCGTAATTGAGATATTTATGACGATATATTTTCATCATTTTTACTCGAACAGTAAGTTCAATTTTTCATCATAAAATATAATTTCGTCGCAAGTTAGTGAGCAGGGGTCAACGCTCTCAATAAAATAATAAATAAACTTACGACAAAATATATTGTCATATGTTATCAACTTACGATAAAACAAATTACTGTATGTTAGCTACTTACGATGGAAGAGGCATCAAATGTTTTTTGCGGGACCCACCTTCGGAAAAAAACATAAATTGCGACGGAATTGAACGTCGTAAGTTAGTAACTTCCAACAGAAAAAATGTCGTATTTTAGAAAGTGGAAACTACAAGCTTACAAAACTAAAATTCCAAAAAATTAATTTAAAATGTGAAAATTACTACATTATGACGGATTATGTGATGAACAGCTGTTGTAAGTTTATATTTCTAAAAGAGCCAAATACTGATTTTTCAGTTTCCAGCCATTTTTGCTTCCAATTTAAATTGTAAACCTGCCGAGTCTAATACAATCGCAAACTCAACACAAACTTTAAACCTGCCAATGTCTCATTTAATTTTCCGGATTCCAATAAAAAATTCAACAGAATCAAAATATAAAACCAATGCTACAAGTCACAATACCGTAATTTACATTAGTTATACCATTAATCCGTACTAATTCACAATCAAAAGTAGAACGCAAACTAAATGGATGTACATATACCCACTAAACCAAATTCAGTTTATAAATACCCACAAAACCAAATTCAGTTTACAAGTATAACTTGGTTATCTTACAAACATTCACTATCAAATACATAAAACTTAAATTTAATCCCTAATAACTGGACCACCACGAGGGACATGATCATAAAAAGAACCGCTTATATCACGATCTTCATCAGACTGGGTATTCTCGTCATTACTCTCGCAATCATTAGAATCCTCTTCGGTAGCTACGGCTTTCCCCTCCAATATACACTTAAATAAGTTAGAAATTGTAATCAAACATCAAAATCTTCGGTAGCTAGTTCTAAGGAATTCCAGTTTGAGAGCTATAGCTGATTGTTTGATCTAGTATTTCTATTACAATCTGACTCTCATCTAAGATGTTTTCCCATCTTCTCTTCTTATAAACCATACACTTAGTATTTGACCTGACGTCATGTATTACTCATTCAGCTATTAACCTAATTAGCTAAAATAGCTTATCATTAACCTACCATACTAATTTCTAGCAAGATATATAGAATTTTCTAACGAAATTATTGCATTTCAATGTTCTAAATTCTCCACGGTGTCCGTTTTTCAACTATGCCAACGTATAGATTAGTTAATCATGCTAAATTGAATAATGCAGAGTTTGGATGAATAACTATATATGATGGAAAAAGAACTGTATCCCGAATCATAATCAATGACACATTGTGTTTGGTATGGTGAGATAGTATATAAGATGTCTTGCAGAGAATAAATATAACTCATAGACACAAACACATATTGGAACGCACAGTACACAAAAAATTATATATTGTAAAATTATTAGGTATTTATTAACTCCATTGTGCAACATGTGTTGCCTTACTGTAATGTGAGAAATATCAAACTGCAATGAGCATTCTGACTTTTTCCTTTTCTGTTTCATCCTTTCAGTCTCCATCTCTAAGTTGTTAGTGTGATTTTTTACTAATTACTTTTTTCGTTTATCCTTATCTTTATTATGACTTTAACTCAGTGTGACAAAAGAAAAATCTTTTCTACTTTGCAAAATGATGAGCCGGTTGCGCCAAATACAATAAATTATTCTCTTGAAAAGAATTTGATTCCATTTTTCTTAAGGTCAGTGAAATATGACGATCTATATTCTCAGTGGGTTAGTTTCATTATAACTATTGGTCATTAAGATCTAATCTTATTTTTCTGCTGCAAAAGTGTGTATAATTTGTGAACATCACTGAATAATTAATTTTATGAATCTTGAAAATCCGGAATCAACTTCTGCAATGTGGACTTATAAACATATGTAATTTACTAAAAAAAATATTTGTTGCAATATAATGCATATTGAAGTTGTGCGGATTTGAAGCTAATGAAACTGATTAGATTTTAGTTGATAACCTCCAATTCTTTGAGTTCTTCGTATAATATCATATCATGAGATTTTTATGTCCTTCAGCTAAGTTTATAAATTAACAAATACTACAAATATCAGTTGGAAATATTTGTTGTAGGAGTATTCAATATTTATATGAGCTTTAGGAGTATTACCACCCTGCCCGCCATTATTATTCCCCCTTTTCGATCACCATCACTGCCACTTCCCCGAACACTGCTTCCTCGACCACCACTAGAAGCCCTTCCACCTGCACCCCTGCCACCTGTAGCTGTCCTCCCAGCCATCATCCCTACAATACTAAAAGAAAGTCCAAACAAAATAAATCATAACTTTACTCTTCTAAGATGATGTTGCATTTACAGAATACAATATATAACAAGTTAAAAAATGTATATTTCAGTGTGTAATTTGGAAAATGGAACAATAATCCAAAACTAAATTTCCCAAGCATGCCTTGATTCAAGTAGTACTGCTCATAAAAATAGAACTTCAGAACAACTACAAACACAAATAGCACACTAGTAGGCATATAACACCATTTTGAAGACATCTTTTTGTAAAATTTAAGAGCTTTAATTACCTCAGTTTAATATTACTATATATACCAAGTTATATTCTCATCAAAGTAAGGATAAAAAATAAACACTTGTAATTAGCAAGTAATCAGTTTATGGCATGCATATCTAGCTAAAATAAGTGCAATATTATTTTACCAAGTGAATATATAGACATCCAGTGATTAATATGGATACCCGGTGATTAATATAGATACTTAGTGATAGATATACATACCCATCAACATATAGTTCGATTAAAAGTTTATTTTGAAATAAAATAAGTGGAACCCAGTGTAAATACTTGTAGACTTGTAGTTAATAATACAACGATGCATATAAATACATGCATGTGACCCATATTTGAAAACTAACAACCGGATCGTAGAAGAAAAAGAAGATTATACCTTGTAATGAGTATGACGATTGTCACAGCCCGAAAATAGAACTAAAAGATAATAACTGATAAATATAATTATTACAAATGGTTGTTTACAACATAATCCAAGATCGCAAAGGTTCAGTGTTTGAACAGTCCAACACTAACAACTATTACATCTTTTACATAGCTATCGGTCCTCACACGAACTCTATCTATACTACCTGAGCTCTCACATATTCCTCAGCATCCCCATTGGTAGACTTACGAGCAGTCTGTTTGAATCTAACCATACTTGCTAGCTGAAATAACATGAATAAATTGAAAGAAGTGAGCCAAATTCTCAACAAGTGATATAATGAGACAGGAATTAACAATATAGCAAGTCATAATTTAAAATTAGGGTAGATGACATCATTATTCAAGTCAAAGTATTTTTTAAATCAATCATTGCTCAAAAATCATTCTATGACGCTACGGATTACAGCTAGTAATCCCGAACCTCGCCGGGTTTCAACAAATTTTAATTGGGATCCCTGGGAAACTTTTAAGCCTAATGTAATAAGTGTGAAAAGGAATTGCATCTTAGTCCAATCCACTAATCTCAAGAAAACATTCATTTGTTTAAAAATCTCTTTTAAGCAATTATCTTTTATAAAACTGATGGCAGAGAAAATTTCAAAGATTCTAAGCAAATATATCAATTTAAGGGATTCTAGACATACAATCATAAATCAAAGGATTGGAATTACATAATTCTTATCAGAAATGAACTATTTTCTTACTAGTGGGGTCATCAAGGATGAAAGATCAATGATTCAAAAGTAGGAATGGTTAATTATGGGAATATCGCATATTTCACAAGTTTAAGATCATAAGCACGATATCATAAGGTTCAATGACTAGGGAAGAAATTATTGAAAGAAGTATAACAACAATTAATAGGTAAAGAAAAATAGTTGCATACGAAAATTTAAAAGTAGTGATAAGTATAAACATTTCCTTATGAGAATAAAATTGAAATCACGAACGATAGGGTTGGGAGACTTGCCTCTCCTAAAATTCTTAGTTAACACGAAAACAACCTTCAGCTCCCCTACTCGACTTTGATGGAAAGAGTCTTTCCTCTATCTTCTCTTGAACCTACACATGTAATATAACCTCATTACCAAAGGTTCTATACATAATTCGAAGGACTCTTATATACCACTCGACACTAATACAACACATAGGTACTGTCTACACGAGTTCACTTATTATAATGCATTTCTAATATATATCACTTAGTGTACATAATTACGTATAATTACATGTAGTCATATAGCAATATGGAATTTATTTCACATAACCATACATAACCATACGAGTATCAAAACGAACCTCTCTATCTTGTGAATTCAATCAACTCCGACTTTTCATAACTACTAACTCAAAAAACTAATTCCTAAGCTTGGTTTAATACTAAGGCCTCACTTGGGCTCACCTTTACTTCCTATGAAGTTGATACAATTCTACACTTGCAACTTTGCAAACTGCCTTGTTTTACCCAACTTAAAACCCATTAATCTTTCCCTAAGGTTGGTTCTAATGCCTTTATAACCTTCACTAGACTCCATTACCCATTACCAATCAAGGCCCATGGTTTAATTACCCAAAAATAACCTAAATTGGACCCTAATCAATTTAACTCCAAAATTATCCCTGTTTTGGGTTGTTCTCGGTTTAACACCAATGCACCCATCAAAATACAAATTTTTCCTAAATCTATGGCTACCGGACTCAAGCTTGTACTAAGCCCCAACACCCTGGAGCTTGGGCCTCACTAATGCTCACTCAAAACTCTCCACACTTTGGAAAAAATCTCAACTCATGACTCGAACTATGCTACCCTTTTCTCCTTATCTTCATTCGACTTAAGCCCACTTCTCAACAAGGACAATCAAACCTAAATCAATAACCCTCTTGTTCTTCCTATTGTCTACTGATGCGATCATTCCATACTCTAAAATTATAATAATCAAGTGATATATAAACATAACTAAGCATGCATGACACTTAATCACATTTTTGAATATACATGCACAAATCAGAACATAAACCTCAACATATAATCATGGTATCAACTGAATAAACTCATTAAACATTTTTTCATACCTTAATATAGCAAAATAAGTCATTATACATTGCATGCAAAGAAAATTTCAAACTTAAGACTTCACAAACTTGAGCACATAGCCACTAAATTATTTATACTCAAATATGCTCTACTAACACTTTTATTTTATATCCTAAAACTAACATGCAAGCAGTTATATGATTATATATCAAGTAAAATGTTAGTCCCTTAAAATATAGTAAGAATTACAGAAGGGGGGTTGAATGGAATTCTTGAACTTTTTCTTAAAATAAAAATGTTCAACTCGATTATAGATATATTTGTTTTGATTAGCACAATGCGGAATATAAACTTTAATGAATCAAAACAAGAGTAATTAAAAACAAGAGTCTTTAAAAACTTTCTGGTGGATTTAAACAATTCCACCAGAGATATATTTAATATATCGAGAGGACTCTGTGTGCAGAAATGCTCACAGTTGCTTATACAAAATAGAACTACTAAGAACACATGAAATGTTAAAGATAGTGCTTACAAAGATTTCTCTGTGTTTGTTTCTTAGCTCTCTTAGTTGTTTTTTTTCTATTTGCTACTCTCTTGTTTTATATATTACCAAGATTACAAAGTCAAAAGAACTGAATAAATATAAAATCTAACAGTCTTGATCTTTGCTGCTTTTCATCCTCTATTACCCAGTTAATGGGCTTCCACAGTGTGTTTGTATCCAACTCGACGGCTGTGTGTCAGCTTTCACTGTTCAACTGATGTTTGAATCTTGATATGATCATCCGTCGACTTTCAGATCATCCGTCGATGACTTACTTGATCATCCGTCGACTGCTATTTTAAACATCCGTTGAAAGTCATTTGATCATCCGTCGAAGCTTTGTTAAGCATCCGTTGATAGCTATTTTGGCACTTGACTTCATTTCACTTATACAGAATTACAAGACATTGCTTATGTACAGTTAATCAACCTATTCTGCATATCTAGTTAAAGTCAACATGACTTATATACTACTACAAATTCTATACAAAGGTGCATACAACATTGTGCTACAAACTTATTATTACATAAGCTACTCACTCGATGGATAATAAGTTACTCATCCGTCGGGACTAAAACGAGTTATCCGTCGGGACTATAATTCTTATCCGTCGAGTGCTACATTATTTCACTAAGTAAAATTTACTTAGATGTTTTGTTTAGGTAATCATCAAGTACACAACATATTCACAACAATCTCCCCCAATTTATGTCTACTGGAATTGTAGCCATAAATTAAGAGATACTTGATGATAACAAAACATCTTAAACATATATCTTTAAAGATAAGTAGATAAAACTGAGAGTGCTTCAATTTAAACAGGATATACAAGGTTTGGCTCACAGTCAGTTCAAGATGCTCCTCTAGCCTGAGCAGATTTTTCTAGTTTCTTGAAGGTCTGGATCTTCTTCCAAGCTTTCTGTTATTTTTTTCAATTAGATTCTGGAGTTGTCTGTGGAATTCTAATTCATCAGATTCTGAGAGATCTAACATTTCTTGCATTTCCAAGAGAGTCTCATTACTAGAGATACTCAATTGGTCTTCTAATCTGAAGAATCTTCTCACACCCTTGTCATCCATGAATTCCATCAGCCATTAGGGCCTTAGATGCACTCTTCTCCCTGTGTATGGGATGTTAAGAGTTTTGGGTAGTGCATCTTTGGCTCTAACACTCCTTAGCTCTTCAATCTTCTTCAATACTAATCTTCTTGCAGTTACATTAAACCCAAAGTTTTTCTTGAAGGATGAATAGACTTTGATCAACACAGCTTGGCTTTCTTGAAGTATCCTGTGAAGAGGCCACTGAATCTCTCTTCCTCCTTTGTACTTGAATACCAACCTTTCAGGTAGGTTTCTGTATGCATCAATTGCCCTTACCTCATCCAGCTCCTCCAGATAAAGGTTTAGGTATGAGAATTCTTTGATGTCACACAAGTACAAGTAATCTCCCTTGTTGATCTTGAGTTGAGCTTTGACTACTACCTTGGATTTGAGAGGTGACAACTTCACTTTCTTGACTGCCCTTGATTTTGTCCTTCCTGGCTTGGTAAGAATTGGCAAGTTGAAGTCAGGAATTGGTAATTTATCCCACTCTATTGGCTCATCCTTTGGCACAATAGGCTCTCCATGTATGTTCCTGTAGGGGTCCACCACCCTTATGTCTTCAAATACCACAGAGGGCTTTGATGCTTGAGTTTCAGCTTTAGTGGATTCCATTGGAAATTGATCTTCCAATTCCTTGTTAACAATATCCAACTTTCTTTTTGTTCTTTTATCTAGTTCTTTCTTTCTTGGAGATTTCTTCTGTTCTTCAATCTTCTTCTTTGATTCAGTAGCTTGAGTTGGTTGAGAGGGAATTTGTTGAGAAGAGTTCACAGCCTGTAGCTTGGTCAAGATAGCAAACTGTTCTTTCTTTTGTTTAGACTTCTTTGCATCTAGAGCAACTTGCCTCTTTTCCTGCTTCAATCTGACTTTTTCTTCTTCCTTTGCATGAGCAAATTGTGGATGTCCAGCTACCACACAAATTTCCTTCAAATTTCTGAATATCTTTGCAATTCTCTTTCTTGAGGCTGAATTAGCTGGATCTTTGTAGAGGAGAATAGATCTTGACAGAAGCTTTTTTTATCAGGCTTGGGTGTCTCATACACAGTATCCATAGGGTTCTTCAAAGATGACTTTGGATAGTTTGCCCTTGGTTTAAGAATTATCTCAGCCTTTTTATTCTTGATGCAGGAAGATTGTCCTTTCTCCAGATAGTTCATGCTCATCTCATTCACATTGATTGGCTTGACATGAGAGTGATGGATGGCTGACTGATCTGGTTCCTTGACTAATTGAAACTTTTTCTGTATTTCCTCATCAATCTTTTTCCAGTTGATCAGAGTCAACTCTTCTTTATCAGCATCTTTCAAATTTGCTGCTGCTGCATTTATAAGATCTATACCATCTGCAACTGGTGGCTTGGAGATAGTAATTGAAGGTACAATTACTTTGCTGATTTGAACTAAAATGTTCTCCCCCTCAGTTGGTCCTTTCTCCCCCTTACTTGATTCTCTCTCCCCCTTTTTGTTACCATCAAGTGGAGGAGTTAGGCCTTGTGCTTTAGCCAGTTGCATGAGAAGATTTGTCTGAGTCTGTTGATTTTGAAGAAGTAGAGCCACTGAATTCTCAATAACTTGAACTCTGGTCTCCAGCTTGGCTATCTTCTTGGATTCTCTTCTCAACCTTAGTAATAGATCATGCATGGTACCATATGGCATTATTGAATCCAGCTTCTCAGAGTTGTATTTCTTTAAGTCAGCTATCTCCTTTTTCAATTCATCCACACTGATATTCTGTCTTAAGTGTTGGATCTTCATTAAATGCAAAGAGTCTAGATGAGCTTTAAGAACAGCCTTGGTACCAGCATCTGAAGCCACCTGAAGGGCTTGCTGAATAGCTGTTACTTGTTTTACCAAAGACACCTCAAATTATCCTGGTGTAAATTCCTTTGCCCATGCCCATTCAGGTAAACTTAAAGCAGAACTTGGGCCTTCAGCTCCCCCTAAGTTCATGCTACCATTCAAAGAACTAGAGTCATCATCATCAAAATTTACTCCAAATTCTTCAGATGGCTCTCCATCTTGAGGAGGCATCCTGTTTACAGTAGCTTTATCTCTTTGAAGAGATTATGTGGTGTGCACTAAGTGCAAAGTCTGCTCTGCCTCCACATTGCCCTGAGCAGCCAACAGTTGATAGGCTGAAACAGGGTGAGTAAAAGTGTCAGCATCCAAGGAAATGTTATCAATTACAGCTTTATAATGTTGCTGAAATTGTCTTTCCTTTTCAGCATCATCCACAATCATTGACTCACTAGCAATGGCTGGTTCCATCCTTATTTCTCCAGTACCTGCTTTTCTCTCATGTTCTCTCTTTTGTTATATCAGGGTCTCACCCTGGCTCCCCACCCTCATACCCTCACCTTCACCTACTAAAGTGGGACTCCTCTCACTCACTTTTGCCAATCCTGAATGAATGGATTGCTGAGATTCACTCTTTTCCTCTCCTTTTTCCTGGGAGCAACCCAGCCTCTCACTCAATGCACTCTCCTCTCTCAGTCCTAAGAGTGATTGTATTACCACCAAATCTTCTGCACTTGAAATTATTGAAGTTTGAAGTTGTGCAGAGACACTCGACGGATAAGTGATATCCATCGGGTGAGTGGTAAAGCTATCCGACGGATAACTGCTGTTAAGCTTATCCGTCGGGATACAATCACTACTTGACGGATGAGTAATATCCATCGAGAGAGTAGAAATGAATGAGGTGGGAAGAGAAACTATTGTTGACTCTGTGTTGATTGAAGTTATTTGAGGCACAGATGTCACAATAGAATCAGAAAGAATTGGCAAGTGAGCCAACAAATCATCTAAAAGATGATGCTCACTTGCACTGGATTTTGGCTTCCCCAACAGAGTTAAAGAAGGGGAATCAGGAATTGAAGTGTTTATCATGTCCACTTCCAGTGAGTTGGTTGGTGAGTATTGTGTTTCAGTGGCTTCTATAGTGAGAGATTTTGGCTGTGACTCCACATTTATTGGAGCCACATCAATCTGAATTTGAGAAGGTGCAGGGACTGTGTCTTTAGCACCAGTTTGCACTAATTGTGTGCCCTGTGTATCCCCAGTTGTTTTGGATTTCTTCTTTCTAGTGTAAGTTTGGTGTGAGCTTGTGTCCCTAACCCTCTTGGCCTGTGCTCTTGGATGAGAGCTTTGTTCAATAGCCACATCCTTTTGGGAGGATGCAGCTAGAAGTGAGCTTCTGTCCTTTTTAAGCACTGCAGTTTGTTGGGAAACTGCAGTGTGGCTAGGCTGGGATTCACTCATCTCTCCAACCTTATCCTTGGGGTTTCTTTGATGTTCACCCCTTCCCTCACCTATCTTACCCTACTTCACACTCCCCTCTTTGGCTTTGGTAGATTTTTCAACTGGTACCTTTTGAGAGATACCAGAGGGGTTTTCTTTGATTTGGATTTGGGAATTGCAGTTGTTTTGGCAGCTTTGGCAGGCAACTGTTTGGTCATTTTCACAGTTGCCATAGCTATGCCTGAAGTCAAAGAAATAGAAGAGATTGGAATAGTTGAGGGTATGGATAAACTTACCTTACTTACCTGAGGTATCAGCATTACAGGAAAATAGAACATTGGCACACCCTTGTGATGGTTGGCTCTGTTCAAGTCTGCAATGATTCTTCTCTCTTGAACCCAACAAGCTAATTTGTTGTTTGGGTTCTCAAGTTCAATCTCTTGACAAAGATGGTTAGCCAAAAGCATAAAAAATCTAGCATAGTAAATATTCTTTCCTCTTTTGGCTAAGTCGCCTAATTTAAAACCTAACTCATACACACTGAAATTATAATATTTGTCTGTAACTAGCATGTATAGCATGTTAAGCATGGAAATGTTCACAGAATCAAAATTACTGATTTTTCCAGAAAAGACTTTAGTTACTACATCATACAAGTAACTCCATTCCTTCCTAAGACCTAGTCTTCTAATTTCACTTAGTTTTGCAGTAGGAAGTGCATAATGAATGGAATTAAGCATATTGACAATATCAGTGTCAGTGTGTGGTGCAGTTACATTATCATCAGGAATCTTGAAACATGCTTTTATTACATCACTATTGATACAAAAATCATTACCTTTGATGGTCAGAGTGATGGTTTTGTCAGTAGAGTTGTAGATTGCTGTTGTCCACATTTCCTCAACAACTTCACAATAGATTGTGGGTGATTCCAGCATAGCAAAACTTAACTTGCAGTTCTTCACGAAGTCCATTATCTTATGATTGTCTTCAGATTGCTGAATCCCCTTATTGACCAAGGCAGTGAAGTTGTTCTTCTCATAGATGAACCCAGTCTGTGACATGATCTTTACTACGGGTGCCATTGTTACAGAAGAAAAGCTTGAAGAGAAAGAGGATTTTTGCTTGAGAGAGAATGAAATAACACAATTGAATTTGAGAATGATAAAAGAAAATGATTAGAATGAAATAGGCTTTTATACTTTGCTCAGACTCAACGGATGAAAATAATAAAGAGAAGTAAATTACCCAATAAAAATTACCTAAAATGACCGTTTTAAAATAAGCTTCAAAAATTCCACCCATTATCCGTCGTGTAATGCTTATAAACTGTAAGTATACTCGATGGATAATGTTCAGGGAATTAACGGTTCAGATTTAGATACTTCGACGGATGAGGATAAAATGTTATCCATCGAGCTTTAAAATATTCCAGAAAAGTAATTGATTTTTATTTACAATTTGTATATCGACGGATGACTCAACCCGATGGATAATGGTCATCCGTCGAGATACAAATTTTGACTTAGCCAAAATTTCATCCAAGACTAAAAATCAACTAAATTTCAGGCTTCTTTTCAAATTGCAAGAATAATACAGATAAATTCAAGAGTAATTAAGCATACCTAACTCACTTACCAACCTAGAAAAGGTGGATTCATCCAGTGGCTTGGTAAAAATATCTGCAAGTTGCTTCTCACTTGGAATAAAATGTAACTCTACAGTACCATTCATTATATGTTCCCTTATGAAATGGTACTTGATGTCTATATGCTTTGTCCTTGAATGTTCCACTGGATTTTCAGTGATTGCAATTGCACTTGTGTTGTCACTGGAAAATAGGAATCCTTTCAACTTGTAAACCATAGTCTAGCAATTGATTTTTCATCCATAAAATCTGTGCACAGCAACTGCCAGCAGCAATATATTCAGCTTCAGCTATGGAAGTAGAAATTGAATTTTGCTTTTTACTGAACCAGGACACAAGCTTGTCTCCTAAAAATTGACAGGTTCCTGTTGTGCTTTTTCTATCAATTCTGCAACCTGCATAATCTGCATCTGAATAACCAGTTAGATCAAAACCAGAATCTCTAGGATACCAAATGCCAAGGTTTAGTGTTCCTTTGAGATATCTGAAAATTCTTTTAATAGCTATCAAATGAGACTATCTAGGATCAGCCTGAAATCTAGCACACAAACATGTAGCAAACATTATATCTGGCCTACTGGCTGTTAAGTACAGAAGTGAGCCAACCATGCCTCTATAACTTGAAATGTCCACAGACTTTTCAGTAGTGTTTAGTTCAAGCTTAGTTGCAGTGGCCATGGGAGTTTTTGCAGATGTGTAATCCATTAGATCAAACTTCTTTAAAAGATCAAAAATATATTTAGTTTGACTAATGAATATTCCATCACTAACTTGCTTAACTTGTAAACTAAGAAAGTAAGTTAGTTCTCCCATCATACTCATTTCATACTTGCTTTGCATTAGTTTGGCAAACTTTTTACAAAGTTTCTCATCTGTAGAGCCAAAAATAATATCATCTACATAAATTTGAACAAGTATGTTAGAGCCATTCACATTTCTGAAAAATAAAGTTTTATCTACAGTACCTCTTGTGAAGTGACTTTCTAAAAGGAACTTTGATAAAGTGTCATACCAGGCTCTAGGTGCTTGCTTCAGTCCATAAAGTGCTTTCAGTAGATAATAGACATACTCTGGGAAATTTGGATCTTCAAAGCCAGGAGGTTGACTTACATACACTTCTTCCTCCAAATCTCCATTCAGAAAGGCACTTTTGCCATCCATTTGATAGACTTTGAAATTGGCATGGGCTGCATAGGCTAAGAAGATTCTGATGGCTTCAAGTCTTGCAACAGGAGCAAATGTTTCATCAAAATCTATCCCTTCTTGCTGACAATAGCCTTTAGTAACCAATCATGCTTTGTTCCTTACTATTATGCCATTTTCATCCATCTTGTTTCTGAATACCCATTTGGTGTCTATTGGATTCTTTCCTTTAGGCTTGGGTACCAGCTTCCATACTTTATTCCTTTCAAATTGGTTTAGCCCTCTTGCATAGCTAAAATCCAATCAGGATCTAATAAGGCTTCTTCTACCTTCTTTGGTTCTTCCTTAGACAGGAAGCTGCTGTATAAAAATTCTTCTTGAGTTGCTCTCCTGGTTTGAACTCTGGAAGAAACATCACCAATAATCAGTTCAAAGGGGTGATCTTTTGTCCATTTTCTTGGTTGAGATAGATTAGCCCTAGATGAAGAGACCTCAATGTTGTCTTGATGTGTGATTGAGTTTTGATTGCTAGAAACTCCCCCTGAGTTTGTGGATCTTTGATTTGAGATTGGGGTGCTTTCTATGGGTGATCTGCCTTGACTTCCTGCTCCTTTTGATAACCCAGCGGATGGTGAATTTTGAGTATCGACGGATGAGGCAGGTTGTCTTCCAACGGATAATACAGATTGCCTTCCGACGGATGAAGCATTATATAACTCGACGGATGTTGAGTTTTGTGCTTCATTTGTAGTAGATTTATCTGCATTATCCTTAGACACTTTTTCTTGATCACTCTCATCATCACTTTCATCACTGACCATCTCAACATTGTCGAATTTGAGGCTCTCATGATAATCTCCATCTTTTAGTCCTTCAATCTTTTTATCATCAAACACAACATGTATAGATTCAACAACAATGTTGGTTCTTAGATTGTAGACTCTATATGCTTTACCAACAACATATCCAACAAAAATTCTTTCATCTGCTTTAGCATCAAACTTCCCATTTTGATCAGTTTGATTTCTCAGAATATAGCATTTACAGCCAAAGACATGAAGAAAGTTCAGAGTTGGCTTCTTGTTTTTGAACAATTGATAAGGTGTCTTGTATTTTGCTTGATTAATCAGAGAGATGTTCTGAGTGTAGCATGCAGTGTTGATAGCTTCAGCCCAGAAATATGTTGGTAATTTTGATTCTTCAAGCATTGTCCTTGTAGCTTCAATAAGAGATCTATTCTTTCTTTCCACTACTCCATTCTGTTATGGAGTCCTTGCTGCTGAAAACTCATGCAAGATCCCATTTTCCTCACAGAATGCTCTCATGACATAGTTCTTAAACTCAGTTCCATTGTCACTCCTGATTCTTCTAACTTTGAAATCAGGATGATTATTAACTTGCCTTATGTGATTGATGATGATTTCACTAGCTTCATCTTTGGACGTTAGGAAATAGGTCCAAGAGAACTTTGAGAAATCATCTACAATTACTAGGCAAAATCTTTTCTTTGAGATTGAAAATACATTGACTGGTCCAAACAAATCCATGTGAAGCAGTTGCAAAGGTTCTTCAATTGCTGAATCAAGTTTCTTCCTGAAAGATGCTTTAATTTGCTTCCTTTTTTGGCAGGCATCACACAGTCCATCCTTTGTAAACTCCACCAGAGGAATGCCTCTAACCAGCTCTTTCTTTACCAGCTTATTCATGGTCTTGAAGTTCAAATGAGATAGCTTCTTGTTCCATAGCCAACTTTCATCTTGACTTGCTTTACTGAGAAGACAAGTTACAGATTCTGCTTTAGTTGAGTTGAAGTCAGCTAGATACACATTTCCTCTTCTCACACCAGTGAGAACCACTTTATTGTTTTGATTATTAATCATAACACAGGTTTCTTTGTTGAAGGTTACTGAGTTGCCTTTATCACAAAGCTGGCTGATACTCAACAAATTGTGTTTGAGACCATCCACTAAGGCAACCTCTTCAATGATGACATTGTCCTTTAAAATCAAGCCATATCCCACAGTATAACCTTTGCTGTCATCTCCAAAAGTGATACTTGGGCCAGCTCTCTCTTCAAACTCTGTGAGCAGGGTAGAATCACCAGTCATGTGTCTTGAACAACCACTATCCAAGTACCAAAGATTCCTTATGTTTCCCTGATTGCTTGAGGAACTTGTCTCTGTTTCATCAGATTTGGCCATAAGGGCTAGATTGACATAGCTGACATCCTCATCTTCATCCAAACCATCAGCTGCCCAGTCATTCTCTTTTATAATAAAAGCCCTTTCCTTCTGTTTGAGTAGATCAAAGTATTTTTGCTTATAATCCACAGACTCAAATCTCTTCTTACTGGAATCTGACTTTCTACACTCATTTGCAAAATGCTCTGCCAAGCCACATTTGAAACACTTGAATTTTGACTTATCCACCATGTTTCTATTTGGCTTGGCAGCTCCAAAGTTCTTCTTGAACTTGAGCTTGGCAAATCTTCTTGAAAGGAATGCTAGGTGCTCATCAATGTCCTCCATGTCATCTTGACTCAAAGAATCTTCACTTTCTGCAGCTATCCCTTTACCCTTGCTTTCACAGGCCTTTGAAGTTGATTCCACAGCTTCCATCTTCACTTCCTTCTTCTTTTCCAGTTCAGCCACTAGTGCAATGGATCCTCCTTTCTTCTTTCCTCTCTCCATTCTTTCATCCTGCTCTATTCAAGCTCATAGGTCTTCAGAATGCCATACAGTCTCTCCAAAGTAAACTCCTTATAATCTTGAGAGTTTCTCAATGAGACTGTCATTAGTTTCCATTCCTTTGGAAGAAATCTGAGAAATTTCAGATTGGAGTCTTTAGTCTGATAGACTCTTCCATGCAATTTAAGAGCATTTAGTAGCTTTTGGAATCTACTAAAAATGTCAGTGAGTGACTCACTTTCTTCATTGTGAAAATGCTCATATTGCTGAATCAGGAGCTGCATTTTATTTTCTCTTACTTGCTCAGTACCATCACATATTATCTGTATTGTGTCCCAAACTTCCTTGGCAGTCTTGCAGTTGATGATGTTATCAAACATATCTGCATCAACACCATTGAACAGAATGTTCATGGCCTTTTTATCTTTCCTGACTTGTTCAAGATCAGGTTCAGACCATTCATGCCTTGGCTTTGGAACAGATGGTTCATTTCCTGTTGCAGCTCTCATTGGAACATGAGGGCCTCTTTCTATGCAGTCCACATAGGCCTCATCTTGAGAAAGCATATGAAGATGCATCTTTACCTTCAAATGATGGTAATTATCTTTATCAAGAAAAGGAATCTTGACTCCAACATCTTTCTTGTTCATCTTGCTGTATTGTTTTGATCTTTAAACTCTTTGTTGATTAAGAGCCTGCTCTGATACCAATTGTTAGTTCCTTAACAATATAGCAAGAATTACAGAAGGGGGGTTGAATGGAATTCTTGAACTTTTTCTTGAAATAAAAATGTTCAACTCGATTATAGATATATTTGTTTTGATTAGCACAATGCGGAATATAAACTTTAATGAATCAAAACAAGAGTAATTAAAAATAAGAGTCTTTAAAAACTTTCTGGTGGATTTAAACAATTCCATCAGAGATATATTTAATATATCGAGAGGACTCTGTGTGCAGAAATGCTCACAGCTGCTTATACAAAATAGAACTACTAAGAACACAGGAAATGCTAAAGATAGTGCTTACAAAGATTTCTCTGTGTTTGTTTCTTAGCTCTCTTAGTTGTTTTTTTTCTATTTGCTACTCTCTTGGTTTATATATTACCAAGATTACAAAGTCAAAAGAACTGAATAAATATAAAATCTAACAGTCTTGATCTTTGCTGCTTTTCGTCCTCTATTACCCAGTTAATGGGCTTCCACAGTGTGTTTGTATCCAACTCGACGGCTGTGTGTCAGCTTTCACTGTTCAACTGATGTTTGAATCTTGATATGATCATCCGTCGACTTTCAGATCATCCGTCGATGACTTGATCATCCGTCGATTGCTATTTTAAACATCCGTTGAAAGTCATTTGATCATCCGTCGAAGCTTTGTTAAGCATCCATTGATAGCTATTTTGGCACTTGACTTCATTTCACTTATACAGAATTACAAGACATTGCTTATGTCCAGTTAATCAACCTATTCTGCATATCTAGTTAAAGTCAACATGACTTATATACTACTACAGATTCTATACAAAGGTGCATACAACACTGTGCTACAAACTTATTATTACATAAGCTACTCACTCGATGGATAATAAGTTACTCATCCGTCGGGACTAAAACGAGTTATCCGCCGGGACTATAATTCTTATCCGTCGAGTGCTACATTATTTCACTAAGTAAAATTTACTTAGATGTTTTGTTTAGGTAATCATCAAGTACACAACATATTCACAACATAAAACATGGCATGCAAGAGTTTTAAATTAATAAGAAAGACTAAAACTATAGAGATCATTTACATGCAAGAGCTTAAACCAAGATATATGCTTTAAAAACATGATTTTTTACACTAAAACTTTTGAATGCAAACAAGGAAACTAAAATTGGTTCCATTCGGCTCCTTAAAAATCCATTTCCGAAAGGAGAGGAGGGAAATGGTGGGAGTATAATCACTTCACCAACCATAACCTTCTCCAAAAATGGTGTAACTCATGATTTGGACCTTAAATTCATAAGAACCAAGGCCTTTAACTTGAGTTTTGGAATCATCTCTAACATGTAACACTTAAACACTCAAACTTTCATGTAAAACATAAATGAATGGGTTGGAAAATGATTAGAGAGTTGTATTACATAAGAATCTTGAGAAATTGAATGAAACTGGAGGGGATGGTGTGTATATGTGTGTTCGACCGAGAGGGAGAGAAAATAAAGTGAGTTGGTTGATTGGAGTGATCACAAATGATTTAATTTGACAACTTGGTGAGTTTTTTTGTGCAAATTTAGGTAGTGGGGTTGGAAAGTACTAGGTTACCCTTCCACTATATAAACCAAACTATGCATGCAAGGCTTGTCTAGTAATTTGGCTAGTAGAAAAGATGTTAGTGGGGTTGGAAATGACATTGGTGTCCCTCTCTTCTTTTGGATGATCGAATGAATGCATGGGAAATTTAGTAATCCACAAATTTTCATTCACATTTCTAAATATCATTTAAAAGAATGACTTTTATAAATCAAAATATAATTCCATAATTTACAAGAATTATACCATAAAATAGCTTGGAATTTTAGAAATTTTATGAGATCACTTTCATAATTTTAAAAGAAAATATATTTTGGAAAGTAATTATCATCAACAACTAATATCTTTAAAATTTCACACAAAATTTCAGACATCTGGATTATACTTCTTGAGTAATGACACATGGAATACGTTATAAACATGTTGATATTGTGGTGGAAAAGCTAGCTCGTAAGAAACTTTCCACACTTGACTCAAAATTTTAAAGGGACTGATGTATCGCGGTGCTAATTTTCCTTTCTTCCCAAATCTGGTCAATCCTTTCCATGATGATACTTTTAGCAATACGGCTTCGTCTACATGGAAATTCACATTCTTTTGATAAGGGTTTGCGTACTTTCGTTGCCTGTCTTGAGCAGCAAGCAATCTCTTCTGGATCAATTTGACCGTCTCTTTCATCTGTTGAACTATTTCGGGGCCCGGAATCTTTCCTTCTTTGACTTCGTCCCAACTTGTTAGCGATCAGTACTTCCTTCCGTATAGAGCTTCGTATGGCGGCATGCCAATACTGGAGTGATGACTATTATTGTAAGAGAATTATACAAGTGGTAGATGATTATCCTAACTTCCTTCAAAATCGATTGCACAACTACGCAACATATCTTCGATTGTCTGAATAGTCCGCTCGCTTTGACCGTCCGTTTATGGATGATACGTCGTGCTCATATTCAGCTTTGTGTCAAGACTTTCTTGAAATTGTCTCCAAAATCTTGAATTAAATCATGGGTCTTGATCCAAAACTATCGATACAGGTACGCCGTGACATAAAACAATTTTGCGCACGTATAAGTGAACTAGCTAATTATCTAACAAATACTTCTCATTGATTGGAAGAAAATGCGCTGACTTCGTAAGACGAATAACTATAACCCATATAACATCGTGTTCGGACCTTGTTCGTGGTAATCCTACTATGAAATCCATGGCAATATTCTCCCACTTCCATTCTGAAATCTTTAAAGGTTGAATAAAACCACTAGGTCTCTGATGTTCCGCTTTCACCGTTTGATAAGTGTAACACTTGGTGACCCATTCTGCGATTTCCATTTTCATATATTGGCCACCAAAACTTCTTCTACAAATCGTATTACATCTTCATGCTTCCTGGATGAATTGAAAATCTTGAATTGTGTGCCTCTTGTAATATCTCATTCTTTGGTTCGGTCACCTGAGGAATCCAGATTCTTGATGAAATCCTAAATACACCTTGGTCATCTTTTTGCGTGCATAATTCCTCTCCTGTCAATTGATTATTCTCGTTGTTCAATACTTCTTCATGGCATCTCCTTATCTTCTCCAACAATTCTAGCTGAAAGGTAATAGCTTGACACATCTCTTCCATTCTCCCGTTAATACAGAGTTCCAATTGAAATTCCTCAATCTCCTTAAAAATTCTTTTAACATTGTCATTATATTCAACTTTTCCTTTCTATTCAAAACAACGGCTACCACATTTGCTTTTCCTGGGTGATAATGTATCGAGCAATCGTAATCCATAATTAGCTCTAACCATCTCCGTTGCCTCATGTTAAGTTCCTTTTGCGTAAATATATAATTCAGGCTCTTATGATCCACGTAAATTTTGCATCTTTCTCCATATAAATAGTGCCTCCAAATCTTGAGCGCAAATACAATGGTTGTTAACTCCAAATCGAGCGTAGGATACTTCAGTTCATGAGGTTTAAGATGTCTTAATGCATATGTAATCACCTTATTATGTTTCATTAACACACAACCCAATCCTTTACGTGAAGCATCACTATATATCACAAATTCTCCTTTGTCATCTGGTAGTACTAAAACCGTAGTGGTAACTAACTTCTACTATAGCTCTTGAAAGCTTCCTTTACCTTCTGCATTCCATTAAAACTTCTGGTTCTTCATTGTCAACTTAGTCAATGGCGTGGCGATCTTCGAGAAATCTTTTATGAATATTCTATAGTATCCAGTCAATCCTAGAAAACTTCTTACTTCAGTAGGCGTCCTTGGTCTTTCCCAACTCATGACCGCTTCAATCTTTGCGGGATTTACCCTACTTCTTTCACTCCCAATTATATGCCCTATTGGACATCTTTTAACCAAAATCCGCACTTTGAAAATTTCGCGTATAACTTCTCTTGTTTAAGAGTTTCCAATGCTATCCATAAATGTTGCTCGTGCTCTTCTTCTGACTTGGAATATATTAAAATGTCATCAATAAGCACCACCACAAAATTGTCCAAGCATTTCTTGTAAACTCAATTCATTAGATCCATAAAAGCTGCAGGGGCATTTGTTAATCCAAAGGGCAGTACTAAAAACTCATAATGTCCGTATCTTGTTCTAAATGCCATGTTCGGAATATTTTCTGGTTTGATCTTCAACTGATGGTACCCTGACCTCAAATGAATCTTAGATAAACACCTAGCTCCTTTTAATTGATCAAATTAATAATCTATCCTTGATAACGGGTATCGGTTCTTAATCATCAACTTATTTAACTCCCGATAATATATACACAATCTCATACTTCTGTCCTTCTTCTTTACGAACAGAACTGGCATTCCTCATGCTGACATCCATGGCCTTATTACCCCTTTTCTAAAAGTTCTTATAGCTGACTCGCTACCTCTTTAATTTCCTCTAGTTCCATTCTATATGGTGCCTTCGAGACTGGTTATGCTCCTGGAGCAAGGTTAATCTCGAACTCAATTTATCGATCTGGTGGTAGTCCTGGTAACTCTCCTGGAAACACTTCTGAAAACTCCTTAACCACTAGTATCTCTTCTAAGCTGGGAACTTCGCTCTTTGTATCCACTACATAGGCTAGAAACGCTTCGCAACCTTTTCTAAGCAACTTTTTAGCTTGAACAACTATAAGAAAGAATTGTCCTTGCCTCTGACCTCTAAATATCACCTTTTCTCCATTTTTCGCTCTTAAATAAATATTTTTAGATCTACAATCTATCTGAGAATTATTCTTTCCTAACCAATCCATTCCTAATATTATATCAAATTCCCCTAACTTGAAGAGTATCAAGTCAACTAGGAATTTATGCTCGGAGATATCAATCTCACACCTTGGGCATAATTGACTTACATGTATCTTCTCCTGATTAGCGTTTACCACATTCATTATCAAGTCAACTAGGAATTTATGCTCGGATATATCAATCTCACACCTTAGGCATAATTGACTTACATGTATCTTCTCCTGATTAGCGTTTACCACATTCATTACTTCACTCATGGTCCTTCTATCACATGTTATTCTATCAACAAAAGTTTCAGATATCAAAGATCTTGTAGCTCCTGAATCAATACCTTTGCTTCAATATTATTCACCGAAAGTTTACCTGCTATCACTTCTGAGTTCTGAACTGCATCCTTTATTTTCAAGTCAAAAGTCTGTGCTAACGCTTGTGGAACTGTTTCAGATGGTGAAGGTAAAGCCAATACCTCAGCTGGTACAGTCGAACTGGTGGTTGCTAAGCTCATCATAATCCTGATTGGTCCTGGCGATTTGCACTCTCTAGCCACGTGTCCTGGCTTCCTACACTTGAAACATGTAACTCCCGACTTCTTAGCTTTACATTCATTAGCCAAATGGCCCTTCTGATTGCACCGATAACATGTCATATTAATCTTATTGCACTGGATGCTTCTTTCCACAATATTTACATTCATCCCTTGGTGGCCTATTTTCCCTTGCTTGGCCCTGATTATGTTGATAACTCCCTTGGTTATCCTGCCTTCTATCTATTTCTCCTTTCCTCTGAGAATTCCCACTTTTGTGGAACTCAATCCTCTTTACATCCCTGTCTTGCGGATTCCCGGATCCTGATCTATCTCCGCGAAAAGACAACTTCCTTTTCTTGTTATCTCTATCCTTCCTGGATTGCACTCCGTTACTCTCAATCAAAGCTGCTTTATGCACTACTCCTGCATAAGTATTAATCTCAAACATCGATACTCTATCTCGAATCTAATACTCAAGGCCCTGTTCGAACCTCTTGGCCCGCTCTTCCTCAGTATTCACATACTTCGTCACAAATCTCGACAACTCCGTAAACTTCTTCTCGTATTCTAAGACAGTCATACTTCTTTGCTTCAATTCCAAAAAATTTATCTCCATTTGGTTCTGCATATACTTAGGATAATACTTCTCCATAAATAGTTCCTTGAATCGCTCCCAAGCAATCATTTGAGTTTCTTCCAAAGCTCGTACTGAATCCCACCAATAGATAACTTCACCTTTTAGGAAATAACTAACACATACCGTCTTCTGTTCTTCTCCTAGTTGAATTAACTTAAACGCTCGTTCCATCTTTCTTATCCATGTGTTTGCTACAACTGGATCAGTGGTATCATAAAAAGCAGGAAGGTTCACATTTCGATATAGAAGGTTAATGTGATCACATGCATTAGGATTCCAATTGTTAACAGAAAGGTTTAGGCATAGATCTAAATATAGAAGCAAAAGAGAACTGATATTAAAATAGAACAATGGAGCATAACTGAGAACAGAGTTAAGTTACATCACAACTGAATAGAGTCTGATTTTAGAAGGCAACATCATAGTCTAAGAGATACAATAACATAGAAGGTAGCCAACTGAAAAAGGGAATAGGAATTTTTCTCCTAGTTTCGGCCTAAAGGTCATCCTCTAAGACTCCTCGTTATCGTCTCGAGCTATTGGGATCTCCTTCCACTGCACCCCCTGAAGTACCTTCACGATGCCCTGGAGTTCATCCGCTGCCATTTAGATGGTATACTGGTTGTTGCGGTCGCAGTGTTTTGGGATCTCCTCGAGCTTAGCGTTAACAAACTGCGTCAAGGACTCTAGTCTCGCAATCAGTTGTGCCTAAGGGAATATTATCGACTTATTCGAATAATATCTACCTATACTCTCATATTTTCTCTATATATATATCCTACCAAAACCTGTGACAACCTAAAAATATAACTAAAAGATAACAACTGATAAATATAATTATTACAAACGGCTATTTACAACATAATCCAAGATCGCAAAGGTTCAGTGTTTGAACAGTCCAACACTAACAACTATTACATCTTTTACATAGCTATCGGGCCTCACACGAACGCTGGCTATACTACCTGAGCTCTCACATATGCCTCAACATCTCCATTGGTAGACTTATGAGCAGTCTGCTTGAATCTAACCATATTTGCCAGCTGAAATAACATGAATAAATAGAAAGAAGTGAGCCAAATGCTTAAGAAGTGATATAATGAGACACAAATTAACAATAAAGCAAGTCATAATTCAAAATTGGGGTAGATGGCATCATTATTCAAGTCAATTTTTTTTTAAAAATCAATCATTGCTCGAAAATCATTTTATGACGTTACGGATAACAGCCGGTGATCAGCCGCGAAGTAATCTCGAACCTCTCCGAGTTCTAACAAATTTTAATTGGGATCCCTAGGCAGCTTTTAAGCGTAATATAATAAGTGTGAAATGGACTTGCATTTTAGTCCAATCCATTAATCTCAAGAAAACATTCTTTTGTTTGAAAATCTCTTTTAAGCAATTATCTTTTATAAAACTGATGCTAGAGAGAAATTTCAAAGATTCTAAACAAAGATATCAATTCAAGGGATTCTAGACAATATAATTACAATAATAAATCAAAGTATTAGAATTAAGGAATTATTATTAGAAATGAACTATCTTCTTACTAGGGGGTCATCAAGGATAAAAGATCAATGATTCAAAAGTAGGCATGGTTAATCATGTGAATATAGCATATTTCACAAGTTTAAGATGATAAGCACGATATCACAAGGTGCAATAACTAAGGAAGAAAGTGTTGAAAGAAGTATAACAATAATCAATAAGTTATGGAAAAACAGTTGCATATGACAGTTTAAAGGCATTGATAAGTATAAACATTTCCTTATGAGAATAAAATTGAAACCACGAACGATAGGGTTGGGAGACTTGCCTCTGCTAAAGTTCTTAGTTAACATGAAAACAACCTTGAGATCCCCTACTCTCTTTTGATGGCAAGAGTCTTTCCTCTATCTTCTCTTGAACCTACACATGTAATATAACCTCATTACCAAAGGTTCTATACACAACTCGAAGGACTCTTATAAACCACTCGACTCTAATACAACACATAGGTACTGCCTACACGAGTTCACTTATTATCATGCATTTCTATCATATAATCACTTAGTGCACATAATTACAAATAATTACATGTAGTCACATAGAAATATGGCATTTAGTTCACATAACCATACGAGTATCGAATGATATCGAAACACTCTACCCTCGATCACTTGATTCTTCCGATTCCTCATTCTCAGTCACCAAACTTTGCAATCCCAAGTACTATAAATCTAATTTTCTTGATTATCCTTAGAAAATTCCCTTCTACTGACCTTTACCTATCCTATACATATCAATTCACACCTAGGCCTCACCTAATTAAACTCACAAACACCTCACACAGACCCAACCATCCCGAGTGCACCATTCGGCACCACCTTGTGTGCCTGGAAAAACGAAACCTCTCTATCTTGTGTATTCACTCAACTCTGACTTTTCCTAACTCCTAACTCATAAAACTAACTCCTAATCTTGGTTTAACACTAAGGTCTTGGGCTCACCTATGGCTTCCTATGAAGTTGATACAATTCTGTAGTTGTAATTTTACAAACTGCCTTGTTTTACCAAACTTAAAACCGATTAATATTGCCCTAAGGTTCATTCTAATGTCTTACTAACCTTAAATACACTCCATTACACCATTAACAATCAAGGCCCATGGTTTAATTACCCAAAATTAACCTAAATTGGACCCTAATACTCTAACTCCAAAATTGTCCTTGTTTTGGGTTGTTATCAGTTTAACACCAATGCACCCATCAAAACACAATGTTTTGTCAATATATAGCTACTGGACTCAAGCTTATATCAATTCCCAACACTTTTGAGCTTGGGTCTCCTAGGGCCTCACTAATGATCACTTAAAACTCCAAACTTTGGACAAAATCTCAACTCATGACTAGAACTATGCTACCCTTTTCTCCTTAGCTCCATTCGAATTTAGCCCACTTCTCAAAAAGGACAATAAAAAATAAATCAACAACCCTCTTGTTCTTCCTATTATCTACTGATGAGATCATTACATACTCTAAAATTATAATAATCAAGTGATATATAAACACAACTAAGCATGCATGACACTTAATCACATTTTTAAATATACATGCATAAATCTGAACATAAACCTCAATATATAATCATGCTATCAAATGAATAAACTCATTTAACATTTTTTCATACCTTATTCTAGAAAAATAAGTCATTATCCATTGCATGCAAAGCAAATTTCAAGCTTAAGACTTCACAAACTTGAGCACATAGCCACATAATCATTTATACTCAAAGATGCTCTACTAACACTTCTAGTTTACATCCTAAAACTAAAATGCATGCATTTTTATGATTATATATCAAGTAAAACATGGCATGCAAGAATTTTAAGCTAACATTCAAGAGTAAAACTATAGAGATCATTTACATGAAAGAGCTTAAACCAAGATATATGCTTTGAAAAAATGATTTTTTTACACTAAAACTTTTGAATGAAAACAAGGAAACTAAAATTGGTTCCATTCGGCTCCTTAAAAAGCCATTTCCGAATGGTGATGAGGGAAATGGTGGGAGTATAATCACTTTACCAACCATAACCTTCTCAAAAAATGGTGTAACTCATGGTTTGGACCTTAAATTCATAAGAATTAAGGCCTTTCACTTGAGTTTTGGAATCATCTCTAACATGCAACACTTAAACACTCAAACTTTCATGTAAAACATATATAAATGGGTTGGACAAAGATTAGAGAGTTGGATTACATAAAAATCTCAAGGAATTGAATGAAAAATGGAGGGGATGGTATGTGTGTGTTCGACCGAGAGGGAGAGAAGAGAGGGGAGGGAGAGAAAAGAAAGTGAGTTAGTTGAGTGGAGTGATGTTAGATATATTTGTGATGTCATGTCTAATCTTATTTGTTTAGTTTCAGAACTTACTATCAGAACTTAACTAGAAATCAGAACTTACTGAAGACAGGAAGTTATCAGAACTTAAGCCATCAGGACTTACATCAGAACTTAAGTGCGGATACACTTCAGGGATGAAAAGCGGCTGATTTACAGGAGAGGATCTAGATTAAACAAAAGAAGATATGCTTGGAAAGTTATACAACTAAAGGACTACAGTAGATAATCTCTGATTGATGTATTTTAGGAAACAGAACATATCATATCAATTAGGAGATATCTTGTAACTGTGTAGTATATAAACACAGATTAGAGTTTACACTATATGTGTTATCATTCACGAGAATATTATTCATTATAACCCCAGAAGCTCTTAGTGATATCATACATCACTGAGAGAGTAGATTAAACCTACTGTAACAGAGTTTGATATATTGAATAAACTTGTTTTCTGTTACATACTTGTGTTCATAATTGAATTGATTGTAGATACTATATTCAACCCCCTTCGATAGTATCATTGAGGCCTAACAAGTGGTATCAGAGCCAATATGTTAAGCTTACAAACAGTTAGATCCTAAAAAACAATCAATCATGTCTGATCAATCAAAAACACAAGACCCTCAAGAACCTGCAAAGGTTCAACCCATTCAAAACACCAGTAGATATGAAACCATCAGGGTTCCTATGTTCAGGGTGTCTGAGTACCCTGTATGGAGTGTGAAGATGGCCATGTTTCTGGAAGCTACATATCCAGAATATTTAGACAGAATTTATGATGGTCCACATAAGCCCACAAAGCTTTCTGTTGCAGTTGGGAATGAGCCACTGAAGATGATTCCCAAAGAAAAGAGAGAACTCACCACTGAAGACATCTCTTCACTAGGCAAGGATGCAAAAGTAAGACACTTGCTTCATAGTGCACTTGACAATGTCATGTCAAACAGGGTGATTGGATGCAAGACTGCAAAAGAAATCTGGGATGCATTGGAAGTGAGATGTCAAGGAACCAATGCCATCAAAAAGAACAAGAAGACAATACTCACACAGGAGTATGAGCACTTTGACTCAAAATCTGATGAGTCACTAACTGATACATATGACAGATTCATAAAGTTGTTGAATGATCTGTCACTAGTGGATAAGGAATATGATCCAGAAGATTCAAATCTGAAATTCCTACTAGCTCTTTCTGAAAAGTGGGATTTGAAAGCTACTACAATCAGAGACAACTATGAACTTGCTGATATGTCTCTTGATAAAATCTATGGGATGCTCAAGACTCATGAACTTGAGATGGAGCAAAGAAATACGAGGCATGGCATTATTCATGGTTACTTCAAAGGGACCCAAGGCATTCGACAAGGAGATCCCTTGTCACCTTATGTTTTCGCTCTTTGCATGCAAATTTTATCTAGCCTCCTGAATAGAGTTCCCCCAGAATTTCACTATCACTGGCGATGCAAAGAAATGGGGTTAACCCACTTTCTGATGATGTACTATTCTTTAGTCATGGCTCTCAGGAGTCAGTTATGCATATTTTGAACTCCATCAGAAAATTCTCAGCATGGAGTGGCCTAAATCCTAGTATCAACCAGAGCAGCAGCTACTTATGCAACTGTGATAGCAACTTTACAGCTTGGTTTGATACTCTGCTAATTCCTCGAGGCACTCTTCCAGTTCGATTCCTTGGAGTTCCTTTAATCACAACTCAACTATGTGTTAATGATTGTATGCCTCTCATCAACAGAATAACGAGTAAATTGAACTCGTGGACTTCTCTGCTTCTATCTCTGGCTGGGAGAACCCTGCTGATAAAGTCGGTTATTCTGTCTCTTGAAGGTTTCTGGTGTAATCACTTTCTTTTACCAGCCACTGTTCATGCAAACATTCAGTCCCTCCTTACAAGGTTTTTATGGCGAGGCAATATAAATCAAAAAGGAGGTGCTAAGCTTTCCTGGCAGACTGTATGTCTTCCCCGAGAGGAAGGTGGTCTTGGCCTGAAGAACATGTGCGAATGGAACAAATCTCAGATTATTGGCCACCTATTGAAGGTAGTGACGAAGTCTAACACCCTATGGGCTTCATGGGTAAACAGAACAGTGCTCAAAGGGAAGCATTTATGGGTTATTAAATTCCCTCGGATTGCTCCTGGATTTGGAAAAAGGTGTTAAAACTTCGTCCCTTAGCAATGAATTTTCTGTCTTACAAAATTGGGAATGGGGAGTCTATTTCGGTATGGTTTGATCCTTAGTGGCATCACACTTGTTTAGCTTCTTCGGTGTCTTCGCCTATCATTTCTCAAAGTGGTTTGCATCATAGGGACACCCTTGATGTTCTTATACGAAATGGGGTTCGGTCTCTTCCAACAGCCAACTCCCGAAGCCACCATCTTGATCCTCTGCTTTTGTCTTGGCTGGGAAATTTTGAGTATCCTTTGTTGCATGCTGGACCTGACCTTCTTTTATGGAATGATATTGATGTAAAGAAAATCAAAACATGGCACATTTGGGACTCTATTCGATTTAGAGCAGAAACAGTTCCTTGGTATCAGGGAGTTTGGCATAAACTTCGAGTGAACAGGTTTGCACACCATCAATGGATTGCTTGCCATGGAAGACTTCATACCTTGGCTCGCCTTCATAGATTTGGTTTGGTGGAAACACAACAATGTTTTCTGTGTATCATTGGCCGAGAAACAGATTCTCGCCTATTCTTGCACTGCTCGTACAGTAACTGGATTCTTCGAAGTCTTATGTCTTCATTCGATATCATCATTCAAGGGAATTTATGGAACAGTTTTATCACCTTTCTTATTCAGCTCCAGGATAAGACCAAGGGCATTTTGGCTCTCTGTGTTGCCCAAATCTTCTGCTACCATATCTAGCACGAGCGTAATGCGAGAGCTCATGGAACGGGTATTTTTGGTCCTAGGAAACTGCTTGAAGGCATTAAGAAGGATTTTGTTGCCAGGCTTCACAGTTCGGTTTGGTTTTCTAAGGTCATAAATAGTAGACCTGATTTAATTCATTGCACTAGATTGTAGTAGGGCTTTTGTTTTGTTGTTCCTTCATTTTTCCTTCACTTTCTATCCCCAATCTTCGTTTAGATTGGTTATAGATAGTCTCTCTATGGCATGTCATAGAGCATTGGGTTGATCCCTTCTGTTCCTTTTTCTGTTGATATATACTTTAATTTAGCAAAAAAAAAAAAATAAGAGGCATGGAGGGAAGTCTAAGACCGTTGCTTTAAATACTGAAGAAAAGCCAATTGTCTCTAGGAAGGCAAAAGGAAAGGCTCTCATAATACAGTCTGATTCAGAGTCATCAGATTCTGATGATGATGTTCAGAACCTGAAAATTTATCTGAAGTGGATGTTGGTGCAGAGATGATGCAACTTTGTGCTCTTATGGTGAAGGGTATGACAAAGATAGCCTACAAGAAATTTAGAAAGGGTGAGAAGTTTTCCAGGAAAGGTGGAAGTTTTAACAAGAAAGGGTTCAAAAAGACGGAAGGCAAAGGAGGAAAGTCTGATAGAGGAGACAACTCAAATATCAAATGCAACAATTGTGGTGAAAGAGGCCACATCTCTCCTGATTGCAAGAAAGGAAAAGGTGATAAAGGCCAAACACTTATCACAAAGAAGAAAAACTGGGCAGACACTTCAGAATCTGAAGAAGAGGTGAACTATGCCTTAATGGCAAATGCTGATAGCAGTTCTGATGCTGCTGAACTAAAGGTACCTCTATCAACTCTTGCTTTTGATACAGAAGATATTACTGAGTTGAGATTATTTCTGAAAAACATTTTTATTAGCTATAGAGATCAAAATTTAGAGAATGAAAGATTAAAATCTGAAAATCTAAAGTACAAAAACAAAAATAGCTATCTTGAAGAAGAGTTAGTCAAGATGAACACTATTCAGACAGAGAGAGATAATGTTGTGTATGTTAAGAATGAATTGCTTAAACATAATGATTATCTAAAAACTGAATTAGAAAAAGAAAGAGAAATCATCAGGACTTGGACTAACTCAGGCAGAACAACTCAGAATATTCTAAGTAGTGGAAACTGGAAAGAGGGGTTAGCTTATTGTTATAGATTAAAAACTAATATATATATATATATATATAATTGTTGTATTTAGTACTAAGGAACGTGAGCTTCAAGGCTTGATTTGATTGCTCTTGTGTTTCGTGACTCAATCTGCCTTAACAAGATGCCTACGTACCTTGCTGATTGCCAAGGATCAAGTCAAAAAACGTAGTTCTTGGTGATACTTGCCCTCGGGGCTATGGCGGCAAGGGCTCACCAAGGACGTAGTGACTTTCATGCCCTCCAAGGACTAAGTCTAAAACGTAGTTCTGATTGTGGGGTGAGGCCCCTTATATAGATGTGGGAGTCCTTGAATTGGACTTGGTATAGGAGACTTGGTGGGCAAGTCTCATAATTAGAATGGACTTTGGAGTCCTAGATAGTAGGAAACTGATTCCTTATCCCATGAGGTTCCTTGGAGGCCAATCTACAAGGATTTATATCCCCACTAGGACTTATCTTAATAGCTATTTTTCTCCCTTATTTATTAATTATGAAATTAATAAATAATCAGGGTTTTTGGGCCTTCTTTGTCCCATCAGGCCTGATCTGGTCCATCAGGCCTGATCAACATGTTAACCTTTTTGGTCTGAATGTCATACATCTTCTTATTGGGCCTTGCAGCCCAAACTGTAATATTTAATTATGTAATCAGGATTTATTTATTCCTATCATTTGCCCCCCAACTTTTGAGAAACCGTATAAGATTTCGCAAAAGTTAAGTTCATTTATTCCCTTACTGGGTATCGTTTTGCGTAAAGTGTGGAGCGACCTACACGTTTACAATGATTTACTTTTATTCCTTTCATTCAGGAATTATCTTAATTTGCAGGAATTTTTCCCTTGATTCCGGGATTTTTCCCTAATTTTCTGGATTTTTCCCTTAATTTCTGGGATTTATCCTTATTTTTCTGGATTTTTCCCTTAATTTCTGGGATTTATCCTTATTTTTCTGGATATTCTTCAATCTTCTGGCTTAAAATCGATCATGATGTATACCAAATCGATCAGGATTCCTGATCGATTTCGATCAGGATCCTGATCGAACTAGCTCAGAAAATAATACTCTGGTCGACTAAATCTTCGACCAGGATCTAGGCAGAATCGACCAGGATTCCTGATCGATTTCGATCAGGATTCTTATCGAACTAGCCTTCAAAGTGACATTCTAGTCGATTGAGCCTTCGACCAGGATATGGGCAGAATCGACAAGGATTCCTGATTGATTTCGATCAGGATTTTGATCGAACTAGGTGGCTTTCTATCGTTTTGATCGAATGAAATATTGATCTGGATTCAGTTTTGTGTCGATCAGGACTCTGATCGAATTCAGTGGATTTCTTCCCTTTTGTTCGAATGAGATATCGATCTGGATCCTCTTTTGTGTCGATCAGGACTCTGATCGAACTTTGTGGATTTCCTTCCTTTTGTTCGAATGAGATATCGATCAGGATCCTTTTTTGTGTCGATCAGGACTCTGATCGAACTCAGTGGATTTCTTTCCTTTTGTTCGAATGAGATATCGATCAGGATCCTTTTTTGTATCGATCAGGACTCTGATCGAACTCAGTGGATTCTGGTTGATTTTCGACCCTTCATTTTCTACTGGAGCTTCCAAATTATTCCTGATACTTCTTGTATATGGGCTTTTTAAGTTGGGCCTGGCTATATGGGCCTAAAAATGCCTCGTATTCCGAGCTTTTCGTCTATATAAGTGAAGTGCGAAGTGAGAATCCTCATTTCACTTCTCACTTCTCAACTTTCTTTCAAAATCCTCTTAGAGTTCTCTCCTTAGAAGGCGATTTTTGATTTTCGGCGACTTTAGCCACCGCAACTCCACCTTTCTCAAGTTTTTATGGGTTTCAAGCATTCATCCGAAGCATATCAATGGCGGATCGTGACTTGGCTCGTTTGGGGAAGATGAATGCTTCTAAGAGAGGTACAAACATTCAAATTCAATCTCCGTATACTTCCTTAATTGATATGATAAACTCTAGAGGTGATGAATATCCCTCTCTTTCTGAGTTAGATTCGTATAACCATGGTAACACCTTTCATGAATTAGAGGATAGGATTGAATCCCTGAATACTCTGTATAAACTTCCACCTTACCTTAGGATCACCCCAGCTGCCCCAGGGGATAGGATATGTAACTGGGAGGGGGTACTTTATTTATTTATCGAGGAGCCTTGAACGCGGGCCTTAGGTTTCCATTTCACGAATTTATTCCTCGTCTGCTTGCAGATGTAAAAATTAACCCTTGTCAACTTCCTCCTAATGCATGGAGGAATATTCTATATTTTATGGTTCTTTATATTAGAAACAGTTTTCCTCTTTCTGTAGCTGTCTTTAGGAAAGTTTTCCAATTCTATAATAGCTCCATGAGTCAACCAGGCTGGGTTTTAATTCGTCAACGGCCCAAAATCCCCCATATCTTTGATAGTAATTCTATAGTTGAGAACAACCCCAAATGGAGGGATGAGTTTGTTAGGCTGACCTGGGCTGGGGGTGATTGGGCCACACTCTTCCGTAGGCCCTTTTGCAAAGTGTCAGATGTTAGTCCAGGTAGCATCAGATTATCTGATGAGGAGGAGGTGGCCTACCAAGCCTTAATTTCAGATGATGGGAAAACAGACACCTGGACCCTCTTAGAGGAGTTTTCCTTGAAGAAAGTTGGTCTCTCTCAGGCCATTGATAAGGGTAAATTTATAACTGTGTAGCTATTTTTCCTTCCCTTTAATTGTAACTTCTTATCTTCTGCAATTTAATATTCCTTATATTTTTTCTTTCAGCTTGCGAGGCCATTAATAACGTCAACAGGCCCAAGGAAGGGGAGTCTGGCCGCCAGAAGAGGGCCAAGCTAAGCAGGGACCCCAGGAGCAAGCCTGATGCTCCTGCTTTCCTTAAGCCCCATGTCCCGGTGGTCGAGCTGGGGGACGATGTGGATCCTCCACTTAAGGCACATTCCTTCAGTCCTAATTGGGGCTTCAGGAGGAGCGATACAGTGATTGGATCCACCAAACATGCTAAGGATTGGTCGTACCATTCCATCACTCCCCATGATTTCACTGACATTGTTACGGGGAGTGATATCGAGACTATTGAGCTTCTGGGTTCTCAGGCCCAAGCTACGGTAACTTTCTACTTCCTTTTTTCTTTGAATTCCAACTTTCTTTTGTTTCTATGAACTTGTGTTAACTCATATTTCTGTGCAGAGTAACACCTATTTCCAGGCAGCCCTCCATCAGGCTAGGTCCTGGAAGGGTAACTCTGATGAGTTTGAGAAGGAGATGAAGAAATGGGAGGAGAGAGCCAAGGTCCTGGAGAAGAAGTTGGACACGAAGAAGGAGGGGCTGGCTAAGGCTCATTCCGAGCTGGTGAAACTTAGGAGCGATAAGGAAAAACTCATCGATGACTACATGGATTCTGACAAGTTTAAGAATCTCATGGAAATTCATGATGAGGGTCTTTATTCCTTACAGTTTACTAAGGGATGGGATGCGGCCGTAAAGGCGGTTTCTGAGAGGCATCCGGGCTTAGTCGACCCTAAGGACTTTATAAGTCCTGAGCAGGCTGAGACGGAGGACAGCATAGATGCCCTCTTCAACTCCCCTCAGCCAGATGATCGCATCTTGGATCCTAACATTGCTTCTCCTCCCGCTTCTCCTGCGAAGGATGCTGAAGGTGCTGATAAGGAGCAAGAGAATGAAGGCTCCCGCATGGAGGAGTAGTTTTTCCATTTTGTAATTTTATCCTTAACTTATGTTTGTTTGTATCAGAACTTAATACCCTTCGGGGTTATTTTATATGCTAATTTCCTTATTCGCATCTTTCTTCTTTGTTTTTCCAATAGTTAATATGCATTTACTACTAATTGACCCTTCGAATTGTGCAACGTGCACTCTTATAAAAGAATCCTTGAAGTCTTCCTTTTTTCAATGATTAAAGCAAGACTTTTTTCAATAATACCACGCAAGATATTATCACAACTTAGACATCCATAGGTTGAAAAAATTTCAAACTTATTAATATGAGGTCTAGTTTCCCAAAACCTTACATAGTATGGGTTCGACCCTTAACAATAATGACTTGACAATGTAAATTCCACTGGAATATAAAATCCTACGCAAGCAAAGCTTCAAGGTGCTTTTCAACCTACTTGTCATCTTGACAAGTGAGAATCGTATCCAATTGCCCTACACATAGTAAACCTTCAGGTTTTGTGCATGCCAAGTTCTCGGGACTTCAAAACCATCCATAGTCTCTAGCTTGTAGGTTCCTCTACCTTTAACGTTCTTGACTCTGTACGGCCCTTCCCAATTCGGGGCAAGCTTCCCTTTCTGTCCTACCCCAGAAGCTTCTATCTTCCTCAAGACTAGGTCACCTTGTTTAAAGAACCTTTCTTTAACCCTTAGGTTGTAGTAGAATGAAGCCTTCTTCTGATACTCTACTATCTTTGCATGTGCCCTATCTCTTACTTCATCGATTAAGTCCAGAGCCAACCTTTGTCCTTCCTAATTTTCCTCAGCATTGAAAGCCTGAATCCTTGGAGAGGAATGTGATATCTCCATGGGAACTACTGCTTCTGCCCCATATGCCAACATGAAGGGAGTTGCTCCGGTCGTGACTCTATAGGTAGTCCTATAGGCCTATAATATTGGGAGTATCTCATCCACCCAATTATTCCTTGACTTCTCGATCCTCTTCTTCAGTCCATCCAGGATTATTCGATTTACTACCTCTGTTTGCCCATTGGTTTGCGGGTGGGCCACAGAGGTGAACCGTAACTCAATCTCATTTTCTTCACAGTACTTCTTGAATTCCTCGTTGTTGAATTCCGTTCCATTGTCGGTGACTAGGATACGGGAAATTCCATATCGGCACATAATATTTTCCCACAGGAATTCTGCAACCTGCTTAGTTGTGATCTTGGCCAAGGGTTTGGCTTCAATCCACTTGGTGAAATAATCAATGGCTATAATCAGAAACTTTCTTTGTGCCGTGGCCATGGGGAAAGGCCCCAGAATATCTATTTCCCACATAGCAAAGGGGATGGGTTAGTTGATAGAGGTCAACATCTCGGGAGGTTGTCTAACAACAGGTGCATGCTTCTGACAGCGGTCACACTTCTTCACATATTCTTTGGCATCAGCCATCATTTCTGGCCAGTAAAAGCCTAAACGAGTTATCTTATGAGCCAAAGCCCTGCCCCCCAAGTGTTGCCCACAAATACCTTCATGCACTTCTTCAAGAGCCAAGCGTGCCTTATCGGGCATGAGACACCTTAAATAAGGAACCATGAAAGATCTTTTGTACAGAATCCCATTTATTAAGGAGTACCTTAGTGCCCGAATAGTTAACTTTCATGCTTCAGTTGCATCGCTTGGCAACCAACTGGTTTGAATGTGAGCCTTAATGGGATCAATCCATGACGTCCCCAGGCTTATAGGAGCCACAAGTTTAACATCTATGCTTCGTGTCTTCAAAACACGGAAGTACACACTTCCTGAACTTTCTTCTATCTCGGATGAAGCAAACTTTGATAACGCATCTGCCTTAGCATTTTCTTCCCTTGGAATGTGCTCAACATGGCATTCATTAAATTGGGTCATCACAGCCCGGACATACTTAGCCATCGTATCATCCCTTGCCTCAAATTCTCCCTTTACCTGGGATATGATCAGCTTCGAGTCTCCACGGACCTTTAGGTTTTTGATTCTAAGTGTTCCAGCTAGGCCAAGGCCAGCTATCAGGGCTTCATATTCTGCCTCATTATTTGTGGTTGGGAAGTCTAGCTTCATAGCATACTCAATTAAGAACCCATCAGGGCTTTACAAAACCAATCCTGCTCCACTGGAATTTATTTTTGATGCTCCATCAAAATAGAGAACCCAATATCCTTTCTCCTTATCATCCTTCTCTTTGTCCCCATTATCGACTCCCTTGTCTTGTGGTATGGTATCTTCCTGCCTCCCGACTTTTTGGTTGGGTATGGTACACTCCACCACGAAGTCAGCTAGCGCCTGGGCTTTTATTGCCGTTCGCGGCTTATACTTGAGATCGAACTCTCCCAGCTCTATTGCCCACTTAATCAATCTCCCACTTGCCTTCGGACTGTGAATGATATTTCTCAGTGGCTGATTTGTTAGCACCTCAATCTGATGAGCCTGAAAGTAAGGACGCAGCTTTCTCGAAGCCATTACCAAGGCTAGAGCAAATTTCTCAATAGTTGAATAATTCAATTCAGCACCATGCAGAATTTTGCTGACATAGTATACGGGTTTCTGGACTTTCAGTTCCTCCTTAACCAACACCGCGCTCAAGGCACCCTCTGAAACAGCCAAGTACAAGAATAAAACTTCACTCAAAACTGGCTTGGCCAACAACGGGGCCTGCGCCATATATGGCTTCAGTTCTTCGAAAGCCTTCTGGTTTTCTTCGCTCCATATAAAGTCCTTAATATTCTTTAGTGACTTAAAGAATGACAGGCACTTGTCTCCTGACTTGGACATGAATCATCCCAACGCAGCAACCCTTCCTGTGAGCTTCTGAACATCCTTGACAGTTTTTGGTGGTTCCATGTCCAGGATTGCCTTTATTTTATCGGGGTTAGCCTCGATTCCTCTCTTTGAGACCATCAATCCCAAGAATTTTCCAGATCCTACTTCGAAATCACACTTTGTAGGATTCAACATCATCTTGTGGTACCCCAGGACCTCAAAAGCTTCCCTCAAATGGGTTATATGATCAGTCTTTATTAGACTCTTGACTAACATGTCATCAACATAGACTTCCATAGTCTTACCAATAAGATCCTTAAAAATTTTATTTACCAACCTTTGATAGGTGGCTCCTGCATTCTTAAGACCAAACGCCATAACAAGATAACAATAAACACCAAAGTCAGTGATGAATGATACCTTTGGAACGTCATCCTTGTGCATCTTAATCTGATTGTATCCGCTAAATCCATCCATGAAACTCAGTATCTCATGCCCAGCAGTGGCATCATTCAAAGTATCAATCCTTGGCAACAGGAAACAGTCTTTAGGGCATGCATCATTCAAGTCAGTGAAGTCTATACACATCCTCCATTTTCCATTAGCCTTCTTCACCATTACAGGGTTTGCTAACCATTCCGGAAATTGAATCTCCTCAATGAAACCAGCCTCTAAGAGCTTTTCTACTTCCTGTTTTATAGTCTCTTGTCTTTCCGGGGCAAAGTTTCTTTTCTTTTGTTTCACTGTCTTCCTGCTTGGATCCAAGTTTAGCTTGTGAGTAATCAGCTCTGAGTCTATGCCTGGCATATCAGGTGCTGACCATGCGAACACATCACTATTTTCTTGCAAAAATTTTACCAACTGCCCTCTAAGGGGCTCCCCTAATATGGCTCCAATGAAGGTCATCCTCTCAGGATTCTCGGGGTCTAAGGGAATTGAAACCAAGTCTACTGCCGGCCTTCCTCCCTTCTTATCATTTTCTCGGACATCCATATCTTCAATAGGAAGAACCTGCCCCCGGACTCCATCTGCCCTCAAAGAGGCCACGTAACAGCTTCTAGCCATTTTTTGATCTCCTCTCTCCTCTCCAATCCCATTTCGGGTGGGAAACTTCATAACTGAATGGTAAGAAGAAGGGACTGCCTTGAAGGCGTGTATCCCTGTCCTCCCCATGATAGCATTATAAGTTGAACTAGCCTTTACCACCACAAAGTCCAACATCTGTGTTTCCTGCCTTGATTCCTGACCTATGGTGGTTGGCAACTTGATTATCTCTTCCACAGGACATTCCACTCCTGCAAATCCACAGAAAAGTATCATGGAGCAAAATATCCACAGAAGCACCATTATCCACAAGGACCCTCTTGACCGGGCTATTTCCTATTACCGGTGTTATGACCAGTGGGTCGTCATGAGGAAACTTCACACCCTCTAGGTCAGAATCATCAAAAGCCAATGTTACTTCTGCCCTGGCCCTCTTCGGGGCTTCTCCAACAATATGCATAACCTCTCTAGTATATGCCTTCCTGGAATTTTTGGACAATCCAGCAGCAGTTGGACCTCCAAAGATCGTGTTTATCACAGGCCCTCGAGGTCTTGGCCCTCCATAAATGGTGTTTATAACTGGTCCTCTAGGTTGGGGGTTTCGCCCCTGATCATCTTGGTCCCTCCTACGATCCTCAAAGTTCTTCCTTCCATTATTATTCTTGTCCCCTCCTTCTCCAGTGTATTTGTTCAATCTTCCTTTTTGAATGAGGAACTCAATTTCATCTTTCAGCTGCCTACACTCATCGGTGTCGTGACCAACATCTTTGTGAAATCGGCAATATTTGCTTTTGTCTAGCTTGGCAGGATCAGCCTTCAGGGGCTTAGGCCAACGAATATCTCGATCTTTCTCGATTTCCATCAAGATCTGGCTTCTAGGAGCATAAAGCTTAGCGTATTCGGTGAACTTTTGGCCAGGTCCTCCCTTCTTGGGGGTTGAATCAGGATTTTGCTCGGTTCTAGGATACTTGTCCTTAGCGATATACTCCAGATCAGTTTTTCGCTTCTTGCCTTCGGTGGGCTCATTACTTACTACGGTCTTCCTCATGCTTTCTTCAACTTTGATATACTTCCCTGCCCTCTCCTGGAGCTGCAACATGCTTTCAGGGGGGCGTTTGGCCAAGGACATCTTAAAAAACTCATCCCTAGTTCCTTGTTGCAGTGCTATCAAGGCTACCTTATCATCAAGGTCTGGGACTTTTAAAGCCTCCTTTGTGAAATGATTCAGGTAATCTCTCAAGGATACCTTTGCTCCCTGCACAATACTCATAAGAGATGCATAACTTTTCTCATGAACTCTTCCACTGATGAATTGCTTAATAAAAGCCTGGCTTAATTCTCTAAACGACCCAATAGAGTTTGGGGGCAAGCAACTGTACCATCTTTGAGCCATACCCGACAGGGTTTGAGGAAAGGCCCGACACTTTATAGCATCATTCACGGGTTGCAACAGCAGTGCATTAGAGAATGTCCTAACATGATTAGCGGGATCTCCCGTGCCATCATAGGCTTTGATGGTTGGCATCTTAAACTTCCTTGAGATATGGGCATTCATTATCTCTTCAGTGAAGGGCGGAGTAGGATCATCAGGATCTCCAAGGGGAAGAAGATTGCTTGGATCAGTTCTTAGGACAACAGCCCTTCTTCATACCGGACCATCCAGGTCTATGACAGGAGGAGGATTTCTCCCCCTAGGAGGTATCTGGGGTCTGGTGACCTGGTACGCCTCCAAGTCGCACCTTAGTCTTTGGATCTCAGCCTCATGAGCCCTGATCCTTTCCTGCACTTCTTGGGGATTCGCCCCTTGGGTGCTTTGAGGGCGTTGTCTTCCATCGGCCATCGGCTCTTTTCCAGGACGCCTCCTTCTTGGGGCCACTTCATCGTCCGAAGATTCGGAGTCTCTCTCAGTATAAGGACCAAAAAATTCCCGATCCTCGGGGATAGGAGCCAAATCTCGTATATAGGGGCGATTGCCCTCTTGCTTCACTTCGCCCAGCATGTCCACTTCCTCCAACCTCGGGGTAAAGGGGCATCCCATAAGGGGGGTTAGTAGTAACAACGGTTGAATATTCATACCCGACGGGTCGAGAAGTCACAGGTACATGTACTTGTTGAACTTGATGATTCGTACCTTGAATAGTCGGGGGAGTCATCCCTTGTGGCTGAGGTTGAGTTGCCCCTATCTGGGCTTCCCCTTGAGTAGATGCATAAGTTGAGTGGGGAGGAATCTCCACGGTTGACGAAATCATCTGGGTTGTCCCTGATGGTGTTCCTTCCTCCAGAGCTCTAATTGTTCTCCGTGTTCTCGCCATGGTTGTTGTGCTTTCCCACAGACGGCGCCAAATATTATGGATTAAAAACTAATATATATAATTGCTGTATTTAGTACTAAGGAACGTGAGCTTCAAGGCTCGATTTGACTGCTCTTGTGTTTCGTGACTCAATCTGCCTTAACAAGATGCCTACGTACCTTGCTGATTGCCAAGGATCAAGTCAAAAAATGTAGTTCTTGGTGATACTTGCCCTCGGGGCTAAAGCGGCGAGGGCTCACCAAGGACGTAGTGACTTTCATGCCCTCCAAGGACTAAGTCTAAAACGTAGTTCTGATTGTGGGGTGAGGCCTTTTATATAGATGTGGGAGTCCTTGAATTGGACTTGGTATAGGAGACTTGGTGGGCAAGTCTCTAATTAGAATGGACTTTGGAGTCCTAGATAGTAGGAAACTGATTCCTTATCTGATGAGGTTCCTTGGAGGCCAATCTACAAGGATTTATATCCCCACTAGGACTTGTCTTAATAGCTGTTTTTCTCCCTTATTTATTAATTATGAAATTAATAAATAATCAGGGTTTTTGGGCCTTCTTTGTCCCATCAGGCCTGATCTGGTCCATCAGGCCTGATCAACATGTTAACCTTTCTGGTCTGAATGTCATACATCTTCTTATTGGGCCTTGCAGCCCAAACTGTAATATTTAATTATGTAATCAGGATTTATTTATTCCTATCACTTATAAAGATGGTAAAAGTGAGAAAGGGACTTTTCCAATTAAGCCAATTTCTATCAAACAGACTGAAAAGCCAAAGGTAAATCCTGTTAAATTTGTTGCAAAAACTGTTGTGTCTGATTCTGAAGAGATGAAAGACTCTAAAACAGGAGTCAAAGAAAAGTCAACTTCTGACAAATTAAAATATGATAAACCAGCTTTGGTAAACATTGGCTTAATGACAAAGAAGTAGCTTAAGTATAAGCTGAAAGATATTAAAAATGTGATTAAGGTAAAGGAAGATAGGAAAAATAGGAATGGAAAGGAAGGTGTAAATAAAAGTAATAATTATATGCCTGTTCCTAATGCTCCTAGAAAGAAATGCTATAATTGTGGAAACTCTAACCATCTTGCTTCTTTTTGAAGGAAAAATAAAGATATAAACTCTTTACCTCCTAGATCAAGAGTTAAGAGTCAGTCTGTTAGGTTTAAACCACAAAATCCTTGCTTTCATTGTGGTAGTTTGTGGCATTCAGAAAAGAAAGAGGTCTTCACATTCTAATACAGATCATGTCACCCCTCCATCTAGAAAATCAAAATCGAGGAAGGTGAGAGCAGGTGTGCATATTGCACAAACTCAATCTAAGGATGCTAAAGATGCTGAGGAAGGGGATCAGGAATCTCTGATCTCATCAGAACCTATTGTGATTGAAGCCCTGCCAGTACCTGAAGAAGTTATGATTTAGGAATCTGAAATTCCTAAAGTCCATATATCAGAACCTGTACAAGAATCTGTGATTTCTCCACCTCACTCTCCAATCAAAGCTACAGATGATGTTGAAGAATAAGAGACAAGTCCTGAAATAGATATTCATAATTTGAATATACCTACTGTTCTATATCTAGAAGCTCCAACTACAAAACAGCCAACTCATGTTACTTCTCCAATTTTACAGGCTGAGATACCAATAACACCAATTCTTGATCTTGGAACTAAAGATCAGAATTTAGACAAAGCTGATTCAGAGTCTCCTACAGCCACACACACCTCGGTGTTATCTGAAGATGAGGAGATTCTAGCAAGTTCTGGAGAGTCAGCTCCAGTAAACACTCCAGTGCCTACTGGAAAAGAGGCAAAATTCCAGTTTGAGGAAGAGGCTGCTCCATTTCCATAGGAGGAAACCTTTAGAGGGCTGAGTGGATACATAAATGGAATGATACTGATTTTATTCCCAGCCCACATGTTCTGACAGAACATGTCTCAAAAGCTGATGAGTTGCTGACAAGTTCTGACTTCAAGCATCAACTAAAGGTCATTGCTCTCAGTATAAGAACTCTACAAGGTCAACACTCCAAGACTCATGCAAAGGTTGATAAACTTCAGGAAATAGCTGATAAGCTAGACATGATGCACAAATTAGGCAAGAAGAGGTTTATCAGACCAAATCAAGAAAAAGTGGATGCTATTGAGCTTGTTCAAACCATGCAGCAGGCCCAACTGGATGAGGTATTACAAAATCAAGCTGATCAACAGACTCAGTTAAATGAGATCCAATCTTCAGTGGAACTCCTTCTTTCTCTACTCCTGACAGATGATGCCAAAAAGGGGGAGAAGGTAGTTAAGTCCAAATGCTCACCAAGCCAAACACTGAAGAAAAAGGATGATCATGAAGATGACCAGGGAAACTCTGAAAAGAGTAGAGGTCAAAGTCAAGGGAAGCAGCTGAGCAGTATTCCCACTCAACAGACAAGTTCTCATCAGAGAATGTCTGGTAGCAAGAACTTTGATAAATCTGCTATGCAAGGGAGGAATAAGGAAGGAAAAAAGCCAACAGATCGGGATGTTCCTTTGTTGATCACAAATACTGATACTTCAAATACTGATGATCAAGTTCTGACAACTACTTCTGATGTGATAGTCCAAGCTGGAAGCCAAGAGTCACATAAGTTTTTGCATACTTTGAAATTCAAAGGAAAGAAAGCAACATTCTTCTACAAAGATCCCAAAATGTAATCTGTTGATGAAGAATTGGCCAAGAGACTATTCCTTAAGGATAATCCAGGAGTGGATTTAGAGGAATTAAGAGAAGAAGAAGCTAAATTTGTTGCTGAGAAGAGCAAACCCAAGTCAAAAGCTTATGATTCTAAAAAGCCACCAAGGCCAAAAGAAAAGGGGATTGTGATAAGAGAAAGATCTGCCACAGAGATTTCTAGATCAAGGACTAAATCTCAAACTACTACTGATCCCAAAGACAAGGGAAAAAGAAAAGTTGGGGAGACAATCAAGAAACGGAAGATGAAGATTCCTCAAATTCTGATGGATCATGTGTGCAAGATGGTTCAAGTCTTTGATGATGCTGTTGTTGAAGATAAAACAGTTGAAACTCTGAAGAGAAAGAGGATGACAGAAGAATCTAAGACATAGCTCAAGTTGTTCAGAGTGAAGAAGTTCAGAACTTAATAAATCCTGAAGATATTTCAGAACAGCAAGCTACAGATGAAACTGCAAATCCTGATCAATTCATCAAGACATCAACCTCTGACACTATTTAAGTTGACATAGACAGCTTAACATTAGAAGACAAGAAGAAGCTGCTATGAAACAAGTCTATTCCAGTTCAGCCTAAGACAAATCAGATGTTGAATCAACTTGCAGCATTTGGGGCAAAAGCCAAGCAAGCTAGAGACACTTCTGGATTAGGTTCTGACAGAGAGAAATTCCAGACTGGGATAGAAGTTGATATTAGAGATCCATTCACATTGACTGACAAGCCATTTGAAGAGATCACACAGAAGCACCTTGACAAAGTGTTTTCTGCTCAAGTAGTGATGGATACTCATGATGATTATGAAGAAAAAGAGAAATTGATCTTATCTCTGATTGATGGCAGAACTTATAGATTATCCGAATCTGATGTGCTGAAGAAATCTGTTAAAGAGCTCCAATATATTCATTATCTACTGGAGGTAGATTCTGATGTTACCAGGAAATGGTCAAAATATATTCTGAAGATAATAAGAGATTTACTAAGAATTTTCTGGTTCAAGAATGACAGAGTATAATCCAATGATGACTGAGGATGATGGAAGAGAAATTCCTATGAGGAAGAATTCTGCTAAGGTAGAAGTAATTCTGAAAGGAAGATGCTTATGCTATAATGAAGATTCTACCCATCCAAGGGTAATCAGACTGGGAGATGGACTTGAAAGAAATCCAATTTCTGCCCTCAGAGCTGCCATATATCAGATTGGTGATGTAACACCCCCAAATCCGGGGTCGGGGATTCGGGTTGTCACGAGTTCCATTTCCCTTATCAATACTTAATCTTAACAGTCAACCAACTACTGCGTACTGTGACCCCACAATATACACACACACCATAAGTTATAGTCTCAAAGATGAATACCAAATATAACACAACTCATTTTATTCCACAATTATAAACCATTACACCTTAAAAAGGGTTTCTGAATAATTTACATATTCTTTGCCATTATTACAATTCATAAATATACATAAGTCTGGTACATCAAAATTTGAAAGCCTAGCCTATTGGTAGATCCTACCTCAGCTACAACGGCATCAACGCCTACAGGAAACTGGGGAACGTTTCCTATCCGCTCACGAATTGGGAGCTTGATCCTGTTTATCTTGTCTATCTGTTGTTGTGTGATGAAAGAAGAAAGCAAGGGTGAGCAACAAGCCCACCAAAATAATATATATAATGATTAACAATATATGAGCATTCTCATATCTCTCATGAAAGTCTTGGTCAAGAAAAATTGGACCAAGTTTGACCTCTTAGCGACCAAGTCACAAAATATTTAGTATATATGTATATATACTTTTCAAAACCTTTGAAATCCTCTTCCATGCATAATATACGCAGAGTTCCAGTTTATAACTGTATAAAAATATCGTTGCAAGGTGATCTCATATATCTAACCTTATCTTAACGTTTTTCTGAAAATCTTTGTCATGTATAAGATAATCATTAACCAGATATAAGTTGAAAAGGTGAAGTTACAAAATACTCCAATATACTTATATCTTTTCCGAATACTACTTGAACTACCACCGTTCAAGGTATAATCCGTTTCAAAAGTTCATCACATAGATGAGACTACAAGATAAGATTTGAATAGATTCAATTCTTGAAATATCATTATAAATAATGAAGTTACGAGATACTTCATTAAGTCCTGATATATATATACACCTATATATATATATATATTTCATACACTCCTTGAAAACCTCTGTTATGAAAATTATAAACAGAGTTGTAATATCCAATGAATTTGGAAAGGAGAAAATCTTGGCATAAACCTAATATCTTGCTGATCAGGCAAAGATACCAATAAGTAACCTTTTCTACTAGTAGATGGACGAATTCCCTACTGGTCATCACCCTGGCCGCAATAGGACCTTATGCTGGACTGCCACTCAGCCACTTACGCATTTGATGGACTCCCACTGAGCCACTTACACTTTCATGGACGCCCACTGAGCCCATGTTGCTTATGCCGACTCAATAGATAGACTTACTTTCCGAACGTTGGGTAAGTAATCAATTCATTTATCAAAACAGCAACCTCGTTACGAATATAAAATACACCACAGAGCCGGATCCCTCAGGTTTTGAGCGAGTATTTAAATCCCCTTTGAAAGGAAGATCTTAAATATAAAAATGAGTTTTGGGATCCGCTCTAACTTTTAAAATCATTTTGAAGACTCGAAAACATTTTTAAAAATATTTGGAGTAATGCTGATTTAAGGAAATAAATCATTCCCGATATATTAGAAAATATCTGAATATTATTATTTAAATAATATTCCCATAAGGATAATCTCTTTATAAATAATTTGAAGTAGAAGTTTTAAAACTCATATTTGAAATGAATAATAAATAACCAAAGGTATACTTATACGAAGTACGATCTTTATTTGAATAATCGAAAATAAGTTTGATTATCGAAACATTATTCTTTAATAAAATAAAGAATATTATTTAGTAAATAAGCGGAGTCATAAGTCCTCGAATGAATATTCAAAATAATATTCATTAAATAGAATAAACAGAGTCATAAGTCCTCGAATGAATATTCAAGATAATATTCATTAAATAAAATAAACCGAGTCATAAGTGCTCGAATGAATATTCAAAGTAATGTTCATTAATAAAAATAAAGTTATCGAATAAACCTTATTCGATTAATAGTTTTAAAAACTATATCTATATATATATATATAAATATATATAATATACTCGGGAACGTCGACTCCCGATTTTAGAAAATGTTCGCCTTTGGGTCCCCTATACTAAGGGTATACGCAATTACTGCTTATCTCTAGCATAGGTATTATGCAATTATAAGCATTGGAATCAACAGATAGATATCAAGATTACGAAGCAGACATGCATATAAATCATATCAGCATGCTCCAATATATCGCAAGATTTTCTAATTAACCATCATGCATCTATCACAAGATAATGCATATACATATACATCACAACAACAGTATAACGGGTAGAAAACTTGCCTGAGTGTTCCCAAATAGACTTAAGCTTAGAGTGGGTCCGATAACCTATGAACAACAACATAAGTCGGAATTAAACCCCGGTCGCTTAAGAAACTAGACTTTAACCAATTGAACCCTAACGTTCGCTTATGGTCACTCCTACGCTTAACGAATCACATAAGTCGTTCGAGTACCCTCGGCTCCACCATTTTTAATAAATTAACCATTAGGAATTTTAAGGAGATTCTTTCGCGAGTACCCTGCCAACTGCCTAAACCACTTTAAATAATTGTTTCATACTACAATTAGTCATTTAAGGACCTTAACCAAGGTTTCAAAGTAAGGCGAGGGGTAATGGTTCGTTCGCGAAACGCCGTTACTTAAAACGGTCGTTTCTCCTAAACCGCACATCGGATTCAAGCGAACCACATATCAAAACGAAGCTCGTAACATGAAATATCTAATCATGGCAATGGTCAAAACCTAACGTTGAGTTCACAGGTCCTGATGTTAAGAACAAAAGCAGTATAAGGTAAATCGGGCATTACGACGGCTATGTTTACGCGATTACCAAAGTTTAACTACTCCAATCATCCACAAATCAACCACAATTCAACCCATAACCACCAATACAACCAAACTTCATCCAAACCTTAATACATCAGTCCATATCCTCAAGAGTTTCCAATTTATTCAACCACAAACATGAACTACTAACTATACTTAAGTTTCATTAACTATAAACAAGATTCAATCATCCAAATCACTACAAACCCAACCAAAATTTAAACACACAAGCATCATGCTTCTCATGAACTATATTAATCAAAACCACTCCTAAATATTCAAAGTAAAACTAGGGTTTGAAGTTTTATACCTTCCTTAAAGCTTTTAATCCATGAAAGATCCTTGGAATGCCCATGGAAGCCTTTATCTATGCTTAAGCTACCTTGACCTTACAAATAAAATCAATAATCAAAAATTTGTTCTTTGAAAGTTACTATTTACCCTAAACTAAAATGATTTGTTTGAGATAGAAAACCTTTTATTCAAGCACTCAAACTACTTGCTCTTCTTATTTATGAAATATAGGATCCAAAGAAACAAACCTCTTGAATTATGATTGAGTGGAGCTTGGGTTTGGAAATTTTTCTTCTTGTTTTTCTTCAAAAAACCGTGATCAAGGAGATGGGGGGAAGAGAAATGAATGTGTTTGCTTGGTTGCTTTGTTTTTGTTGTTAATTAACCTTTTACCATGGTAAAATTTGTGTGGCTTATAATCAACCAACAATTCCTTCCCATTGTGTCATGCTTACGTCATCCTCTTACGTCATCTTCCCATACTTATCTTCTTCTTGTTGGTGTGATGACATCATCATCACTAACCTCTTTGATTAACTCCTAATTACTTTGCTAATGATCGCTGATCTGTTATATGGTTCGCTTAACTTTCGTTTTCGTTTATCGTTTGAGGGATCATACCCGGGATCTTATTACTTGGGTTCCCTTAACCTTTCTCAATACATTATATTCCTTTTATGATCCTCTCTTATAATCCTTGAATTTAAATCCTTTTTATCCTGTTACCTTTGTTGGATTTTAAACGCAGCGGGGGCATGGTAAAACACTTTTACACATATAAAATCCAAATTAAAGCATATAAATCGTGAATAAAAATTCGAGGGATCGAATCTAACCTTTTAAAATAATTCGGAGACAACGATCAGAGATCCTTAGCAGTTGCTCCTCAAGTGTGAAGCACTCCACCGGTATCCACCAAGAAAACGACTTTTAGGAGGAGGAGGAGGTGGAGAGAATTTGGTTTTCTAAAACTTTTGAGTTTCTGGGGTTAGAATAAAATAGGGTCTATAATAGTGTATTTATAGGAAAAATTTTCAGCTGAAATTTTCCCATAAATATTATTATTATTATCCCATTTATTATTCTCATTAATAATTAAAACACCTTTTAATCATTAATCATTTTTCTAAATACTTTAGAAATAATTCTTTCTCTTGATTTAATTTCCAAAAATTAAATCCTTAATTAATAATATTAAGAACTTTTCTTAATTAATTTATAATCAATTAAATCTTATTTAATCAATTATTAAATTTACCAATTAATTATTTATTTCACAAATAAATAATTATTAGCCATTATTAATTAATTCCTCCACCATAAAATCATTCTCTTTTTATGGTGTGACCCTGTAGGTTCAATATTAAGCCGGTAGTAGAAATAAATAATAATAAAACTATTTTATCATTATTTATATAAATTCTCTAATTTATTAAATATGATTAATTAATTAATCACATTTATTCTACATCGTGAGTGATGCTTCTCAACATATCGCGACTATCCGGATAATATGAATTCACTGCTTAGAATACCAAGAACCTATCAGTGAATAGTTACCGTACAATAAACTCCTTCTACCCTACAATGTCCTGATTAAATACAAGGCATGGATCTCGTGTCAAGCCTATCTAATTCAATCACTTGCTTACCATTTACTATGCGTAGTTCTATGCAAATTAGAAACTCCTTTCTAATTTCATTTACTCTGGCCAGAGATTCCTGAACTAGCATAAGTAGATCAGCCTTGAACATTCGCTTCCTTCAATGGAAGGGGTAGATCCTTTATTAATCATACACTATCTTCGTGTACAAATTCCTATACCCAGAAGAGCCCTAATAATTGTCCCTGGAGACTAAGAACTAAACCAAAGGATAGTTCAGTGTACACAAGATGACTATGATGACCTCAAGTCTAAGGATACTTGTACAACTATCACTAGGTGAACAACTGCTGACACGTGAGTGAACTCCATCAGTTGTTCAGCTATGCGAGTCATGTTCAGTGAACTTATTCTATAATAAGCACCTACATACTAGCTATAGTGTCACCACACAAATGTCTATGAGAACAGACATCCTTCATAATGAAGCAAGCATAGTATGTACCGATCTTTGCGGATTATTAATTACCAGTTAGTAATCCTATGACCAGGAACTATTTAAGTTTAGAGTTATCATCTTTTTAGGTCTCACTATTATGATCTCATCATAATCCATAAAAAGCTTTACTCTAAACTATGGTATATCTTATTTAAACACTTAAATAGATAGAGCCCGTAACAAAAAACAAAATAAGTCTTTTATTAATATCAATGAAATCAAAACAGATTACATAAAGAGTTATTCCTAAATCCAAATACCTGATTGGACTTAGGATATATTCCTTTCAATCTCCCACTTGTACTAAAGCCAATCACTTTGGTATCTAATACCCATCCTGTCATTATTACGATCAAAGTGACTTTCATAAAGTAGCTTTGTGAGTGGGTCTGCTATGTCGTTATGTGTGTCAACTCTTATTCAATACAATACAAGAAATGTTACCGCGCTCCCACTAACCCTTTTGTAGACGCATGGTTCATCTATGTTTTTGATAAAATCAAACTCTTTGATTGTCTCATCAAAACGAATGTTCCATCTACGAGAAGCTTGCTTTAAACCACATATGGTTCGCAGTAGCTTACACACTAGGTTTTCATTTCCCTTGGAAAGAAAACCATCTGGCTATATGCCAGATTACATAGTCGTAGTAAGCAGCAATCGCAAGCAAAATCCGAACTGATTTTAACAGGGCTACAGGTAAAAGGCTTCATCAAAGTCAATCCATTGCCTTTGTTTGAATTCTTTTGCCACAAGCCTGACCTTATAGGTCTCCACCTGGTCATCTGCTATAATCTATCTTTTGTATACCCTATACATAGATTCCATTCCGGATTTAATGGCACTATGCCATTTTTCTGAGTCAACACTACTCATAGCCTCATTATAGGTCACAGGGTCGTCATCATCAATGATCGACAGCTCATTGTCATTCTCAATGACAAGGCCATAATACCTCTCAGGTTGGCGAGACACTCTCCCTGATCTATTAATGGGCTTTTCCATAAAAGGTTGTTCAGTCAGAACAGGTGTTTCCACTTGATCCGTAGTAGTTTGTGCTTCTTGAACTTCTTTAAATTCAATTTTGCTCCCACTGTTTCCTTCAAGGATAAACTCCTTTTCCAATAAGGTAGCATGTCTGGAGACAAACACCCGATGATCGGTGCAAAAGTAATACCCTAAAGTCTCTTTAGGATATCCCACAATACTACATTTTCGGATCGATATTCCAGCTTATCTGGGTCAACTTTCTTGACATAAGTTGGACATCCCCAAATCTTAACGTGTTTAAGACTCGGTTTCCTTTCTTTCCATATCTCATACGAAGTTTGAGGAACAGATTTTGGAAGGCACCATATTCAGTAAATATGCTGAGGTTTCCAATGCATCACCCCATAGGAATACTGGAAGATTTGCATAGCTCATCATGGACCGAACTATGTCTAACAAAGTTCGATTTCTCCTTTCAGATACCAATCTGGAGGAGTCCACTGGGAGACTATACCATTTACTTTGAGATAATCTAGAAACTCTCCGTTCAAGTATTCACCACCTCGATCTAATCGAAGAGTTATAATACTATGTTTGGTTATTTCTCCACTTCATACTTATATTCTTTGAACTTTTCAAAGGCCTCAGACTTGTGTTTCATCAAACACATATCTGAATCCAGATCTATCATCTATGAAAGTAATGAAGTATGAAAATCCACCCATGGCTTGCTTAGACATTGGTCCACATACATCTGTGTGTACCATTCCTAGCAAATTTGCAGCCCTCTCTCCATGTCCACTAAATGGAGACTGCAGTGCCACTATAAAGTGAGATTTTCATCATCCATTTTCTTTTATTAGTTTGTTCAATCTGAAGTAAATTATGTCACATATATTCAGACCATTATTTAAAGTACCACGTCCATAAAGAATATTATCTCTAAGAATAGAACATTCATTATTCTCAATAATAAATGAAAAATCCACCCAAGTCTAACATGGGAATAATATTCCTCACAATCGAGGGAACAAAATAACAATTATTTCAAACAATAGTCTTGCCCGTAGGCATATGTAAATGAAATGATTCTACATCTTCAGCAGCAACTCTTGCTCCATTTCCCATCAGTAGAATCACCTCATTTTCCTCAAGAGTCCTACTTCTCCTTGGTCCCTGCAATAAATTGCAGATATGAGAACCACAGGCGGTATCTAATACCCAAGTAGAAATGACATATTCACTTCTATCATGAACATACCTGAATCAGAAGCGGTAGTCTCACTACCCTTCTTCTTCAATTCTGCAAGGTAAACCTTACAGTTCCTCTTCCAGTGCCCCACCTTGTTACAGTGAAAGCAAACAACTTTGCTCTTGGGGTCTTCAGCTTTTGGTGGAACCGGCATTTTCTCACCTACTTTCTTCTTCTTGGAAGAGTTCCTCTTCCTTTTCTTAGGATTGGAACCTTCACCAATTAGAAGAACAGAACTCTTCTTAGGGGAAAAATTCGATTCCGCAGTCTTCAACATGTTGTGGAGTTCAGGCAGGCTGACATCCAACTTATTCATGTGAAAGTTCACAACAAACTGCGAGAACGAACTCGGAAGCGATTGCAAGACCAAGTCTTGGCTCAGCTCCCCATCCATGGCAAAACCAAGTTGTCCAAGACGTTCAATCAAATTGATCATCTTAAGTACATGGTCATTCACAGATGATCCCTCAGACATCCTACAACCGAACAGCTCCTTCGATATCTCATATCGAGCTGTCCTCCCTGCCACATCATACAACTCTTGTAGATACATGAGGATAGTGTGAGCATCCATATGCTCATGTTGCTTCTGTAGCTTAATGTTCATGGAAGCTAGCATGATGCATTGAGCAACATTTGCATCATCTATCCACTTACGATACACAACATGTTCATCATTATGCGCATCGCTAGCAGGTTCAGTAGGCTTAGGTGAGTCAATCACGTATTCCAGCTTCTCAATCCTGAGAACAATTCTCAAGTTTCGAAGCCAGTCAGCATAATTAGGACCAGTCAATTTGTGAGCATCTAATATGCTCCTGAGTGATAGTGCAGAAGACATAACGTACAAAGTAAATCTGCAAATGATAAACACATAACAACACTTAGCAAATATTCGATTTCATTTCAAAACACTATATGAATCGGGTCTTTATTCATAAGTGGTTCCCACTAGTTTATCTAATTTATTCAACCCTCTACGTGAAAAAATTAAGCATTCATAATGCTAGTGGGAATAGGGATCCTACATTCCATCACACAACCCCGGCTGTGGCACGAAACGCCATGTAATGTTCAATAGGCAGACAACTCTTGTCAATTACATCTTATGTTATTCCCTAATCAAACTTTAGCCTCTTGAATAATTGAGTCACGGCTGTGGCACGACAAACTCAATATTCTAAGTCAAGTCTAAACCCAACATTCCATACAATTGAATCAGTCCCCAAAGGCCCACGGCTGTGGCACGTAACGACCTTTAGATTCTTATTCAATGTACACATCTCTATGTAATAGACAAGTATTTCTTATTTCGAAATCAAAGCCCTTGGCTGTGGCACAAAACGACAATGATTCAAAAATAAGAACTACTTTCTACCATGTTGGAAGGCTATGATCGACACAAGCCCGTTGTGTCATTGGCCAATTACTACTTGATATTATTTAATTTTAGAGGGATTATATTACGTTACAATCATAATCATATTATAAAGAGATTCTTCCTTTTAAATTAAATATTTCAAATCAATAATCAATAATCAGACGATTCCCAGATCGGGTGGAGCATTGTCAAGAGGCGTCACTTAATAACCCTTTCTTACAGATAGAAATCTGTTGTTGACAGAATCATCCTTTCTCTCATATCGAAAATTCATATTCAATTACGTGTTTCACAAACACAAGAATCTCATGATTGTATTCATAATATTGTTATTAAGGTTATGAAACAATTTCACTATACTAGGTTGTTTAACAAACGCCTTATTTTATTTAAGTTCACCTAAATCTATCATCGCATGATAAACTAAGCATATATCACATATATCAACATGAATAAACATCAAGATAGGCATGTTACATCATCTAGCACATTATTCTAAGCAATATACATCTCTATGTATCACATGAAGCATTTAAAAGCAATTAAAACAGTCAAAAACAACTTTAAAATACTTCATGGAAATATAAACAGTTCAAAACTTTTATATAAACTAAAATTGATCACTCTATTAGATCCGTCTCGGAAAAACGAATCCAACGGTATATTGCACGCCTAAAACGGAGTTACGAAACTCCCAGAAAATCAATTTTAAAATCAACAGACGGGCTGTAACGCATTACAGGAACGCGTTACAACCCCTGTAACGCATTCTGGTGATGCGTTACACCCCCTTTAAGCCATTAAAGGGTGTAACGCATTCCGTGAATGCGCCACAGGTGTGTAACGCATTCCCGGAATGCGTTACACCCCTATTATTTTTATTTTTTTTTCAGCAGCTGTCTTCATTCCTCGGTTTGCGCGCCTGACACCTCTGATTTCTGTCTGCCTTTTTCTTTTATCACAGATTCAGACAAAAGCAGCACAGCAACAGATATGCAGAATATATATATATATATTTATTTACATACTTACAATTTATATATATATATGATTATTTAATTACGAATTTAATTGCAACAACTTCAAAAATTCATAATAAAAAATCTATACATCATAAAATTATGAAAAAAATACCCAGACGATCTACAACACTTGTAGAACCCAGATCAACATTCAAAATTATTATGAGAAACGATTTCTCATCAGAAAAAATTAATCCATGATATAACTTGTAAAAATCATAATTAATTCATACAAGCACATAAAATTCTGAAATTTTTACCACATATCTATATGCATACAACCTATGCTCTGATATCATTGTTGGATTTTAAACGCAGCGGGGGCATGGAAAAACACTTTTACACATACAAAATCCAAATAAAAGCATATAAATCGTGAATAAAAATTTGAGGGATCGAATCTAACCTTTTAAAATAATTCGGAGACAACGATCAGAGATCCTTAGCAGTTGCTCCTCAAGTGTGAAGCACTCCACCGGTATCCACCAAGAAAATGACTTTTAGGAGGAGGAGGAGGTGGAGAGAATTTGGTTTTCTAAAACTTTTGGGTTTCTGGGGTTAGAATAAAATAGGGTCTATAATAGTGTATTTATAGGCAAAATTTTCAGCTGAAATTTTCCCATAAATATTATTATTATTATCCCATTTATTATTCTCATTAATAAATAAAACACCTTTTAATCATTAATCCTTTTTCTAAACACTTTAGAAATAATTCTCTCTCTTGATTTAATTTCCAAAAATTAAATCCTTAATTAATAATATTAAGAACTTTTCTTAATTAATTTATAATCAATTAAATCTCATTTAATCAATTATTAAATTTGCCAATTAATTATTTATTTCACAAATAAATAATTATTAGCCATTATTAATTAATTCCTCCACCATAAAATCATTCTCTTTTTATGGTGTGACCCTGTAGGTTCAATATTAAGCCGGTAGTAGAAATAAATAATAATAAATCTATTTTATCATTATTTATATAAATTCTCTAATTTATTAAATATGATTAATTAATTAATCACATTTATTCTACATCGTGAGTGATGCTTCTCAACATATCGCGACTATCCGGATAATATGAATTCACTGCTTAGAATACCAAGAACCTGTCAGTGAATAGTTACCGTACAATAAACTCCTTCTACCCTATAATGTCCCGATTAAATACAAGGCATGGATCTCGTGTCAAGCCTATCTAATTCAATCACTTGCTTACCATTTACTATGCGTAGTTCTATGCAAATTAGAAACTCCTTTCTAATTTTATTTACTCTGGCCAGAGATTCCTGAACTAGCATAAGTGGATCAGCCTTGAACATTCGCTTCCTTCACTGGAAGGGGTAGATCCTTTATTGATCATACACTATCTTCGTGTACAAATTCCTATACCCAGAAGAGCCCTAATAATTGTCCCTGGAGACTAAGAACTAAACCAAAGCATAGTTCAGTGTACACAAGATGACTATGATGACCTCAAGTCTAAGGATACTTGTACAACTATCACTAGGTGAACAACTGCTGACACGTGAGTGAACTCCATCAGTTGTTCAGCTGTGCGAGTCATGTTCAGTGAACTTATTCTATAATAAGCACCTACATACTAGCTATAGTGTCACCACACAAATGTCTATGAGAACAGACATCCTTCATAATGAAGCAAGCATAGAATGTACCGATCTTTGCGGATTATTAATTACCAGTTAGTAATCCTATGACCAGGAACTATTTAAGTTTAGAGTTATCATCTTTTTAGGTCTCACTATTATGATCTCATCATAATCCATAAAAAGCTTTACTCTAAACTATGGTATATCTTATTTAAACACTTAAATAGATAGAGCCCATAACAAAAAAACAAAACAAGTCTTTTATTAATATCAATGAAATCAAAACAGATTACATAAAGAGTTATTCCTAAATCCAAATACCTGATTAGACTTAGGACATATTCCTTTCAACCTTATACTCAATCCTTTCGGTATCCGGTGGATTTTCGGGAAAAATCAAAGTGTTCGAATTTGGATTCTGACGATCTTTACATACACTTATATACCATATAGAGTACTAATAAGATCTCAGAATAACAATAAAAGAACCCCTACAAAGTGTGGCATGAAAAGTTTTCTTATTCAGCATAATCAGTAAAATCACTATTCATAAGGGTTACAAAAAGTCCAAAATTTTGGGGTTATTACAGTCTCCCCTCCTTAAAAGGATTCCGTCCCGGAATCAAATAGAAAACAAATTGGGGTACTTTTCTAGCATTGCGCTCTCTAGTTCCCAAGTTGATTCTTCCATATTATGATTCTGCCATAGCACTCTGACTAGCTTGATCATTTTGTTCCGAAGCACCTGCTCCTTCTTATCCATAATCTTTACTGGTTTCTCCACGTACGTCAGATTTGGTTGCATATTCACCTGCTCGTACTCCACTATATGTCTGGCATCCCGATGATACTTCCTTAGCATTGACACATGGAACATATTATGAACTTGTAGTAAGTTCGGGGGTAAGGCTAGCTCGTAAGCCAACTTCCCAAACCGTCTTAGTATCTCAAAAGGTCCAATGTATCTTGGGCTTAGTTTCCCTTTCTTTCTGAACCTCATTAATCCCTTCCAAGGGGATACTTTAAGTAGTACTAAGTCCCCTACTTCATACTCCATGTCCTTTCGGGCTAGGTCTGCATATTTCTTCTATCTGTCTTGGGCTTCTACCAGCCGTCCTCTAATTAGATCTATTATATCCTTGGTCCTTTGGACCACTGCTGGTCCGAGCATCTTGCGCTCTGCAGCTTCATCCTAATTTAAGGGAGATCGACATCGTGCTCCCTCAAGGATCTCATAAGGCGACATCCCGATACTGACATACGATCTATTGTCGTAAGAAAACTCAATCCGTGCCAAGTGACCATTCTGAATTCTTTCAAGTCTATTGCACAGACTCTCATCATAGCTTCTAGCATTATAGCTTTTGCTTCTCAATACCCATTCTTTTCCAGTTCGTAATCGTTACTATCTTCCGTTTCTAATATTATACTGGTTATACTTTTGCTCGTTAGCGTTCTATATCCTTTTAATAAATGCATAAACCTTAGTGTCACGAATGCGTTTCCATTCCGAATACCACCATACTTTTACTACTCTTTATTCAACTGCTTCCATTTCCCAAAGTTTGATCAATCATATAGAAGTAAAGGAATTTATTGAGAGATCACTATGATCATGAACACTTGTTCTTTTGCATAGTTAGTACAGAAGGTGGCCAGCCTTTAGTACTTGACAAGCAATTAAACAATATGTGATATCCTACTAGGCTTCTATCACACAGATAGATAGTCATTCGGCAATACCTCCCCTTCTGGAAGGGTTGTTCTTTTCAGCTTATACAAAATGAAAAGGAGAGAAAAGAATGAATTGAAGAGAATTGTATATATAAAAAATATACTGCCACAAAATATCTGGCTTGGAATCTACCTCTAAACTATAGAGGTTTGTCATAGGAGAACAAAACATATACGTATATATATATATCAACATCAGGTATTATAGCATCGTATTTCACATGCCTAAATATTTTTGATATTTTGTCCATCATTCTATGGACCCATGCTCTTGCTCGAGCTTATACACAATCACCTTTGAAACTCCCTCGACATCGAAAATCGAATCTGGGATTTCATTCTAGACATCATCGTTACTAGAATTCTATGCTTGCACCCCAACCTTCCTCGTATAGTAATACGACTCTCTATTGATAAGGAGGAATAAGTATTCAATAGGTAAATAATCGACTTAATTAGTCTATTAATGATAACTTATACATCACCACAACCCGATTAGTGGTACCCAATCTCAACATCCATTACACTACAACTCTCACGGTTATAATCGGCTCATTATTCAAAGAATCGTTGCTGCATTACTATGGTCCACCACTGACCTACTGTCGTCATTCGTTTTCCTTGGAATCTTAATAGCTAACCATACGGAGTCCATACCTGTCGTATCAAATTCTTCTAAGGAGTTAAATAATCACCATTCATAATTCATGAAGAACACTCCAGATCCTGACGTACTTTTATGACATGAAGCAGATAAAATTGCAGAAGAGTTTCAATCAAAGCAATGATAGCAGGTTAATACCATTATTAACCATATGTCTTTATTGGGAGACATGCATCTCAAAGGTTCATTTAGTCATTTCATAACATGGTCCTGGCTTATCTCAAGATAGTACCTTCTAAGATAGATAGCCCGCTCATGGCGATTACACGAATTAAACCTTTACCAAACTACTATTACGGTTGGGTATTGCACAGTCATCAGAAGGAATGTCAATCATCCAAACCATAATACAACCTTCACGGCTTCAACCATCATCACTGTATTCCTCTGGCACGAGCGCCTATAATTATCCTCTTACATTTAAAGTGTTGGCCACCTCTTTGGTCTTTCCTGATAGTAAAATTTCCTTACAATCAATGTCATTTTAACCACCTCCAACTAAATTTTCTACCTCATTTCAATCACTGCTTATGTGAAAATGCTTTTCTTAAATCCTGGTGAGAAAGAAAAGAGAAAAAAAATCACCATTTTTCCATAAGTCATTGCCTTGGTCTTTAGATGTGAACATTGTCACGACTGACTCTCGATCATACTTAGGACGTCTCTTATCTTGGGTCCTTCTCGTTTTCACCAAACTCGGCCTTCATTGGGTCGATCTATACTTTCTTATGGTTCAACACGTGCCCACCTGGCATTATTATAATTATGTCATATTTTCTTTATCAAAATTTCTATTCTTGAGAACTTTGAATATTACCTTTTTCCTTGTAAAACCTCTAAGGTTATCCTTAAATTCTTCATCCGGTACTCCCTAGGTACAGGGCATATCAAGATACCATTTACTAATACTAAAACCATTGTTTAAGTACTTCTGAAAAATTTCTCTACTGATCTTTAAAGGTTGTTGTTACCTTAGTCCTTGTTGTGAATATGTTGTGTACTTGATGATTACCTAAACAAAACATCTAAGTAAATTTTACTTAGTGAAATAATGTAGCACTCGACGGATAAGAATTATAGTCCCGACGGATAACTCATTTTAGTCCCGACGGATGAGTAACTTATTATCCATCGAGTGAGTAGCTTATGTAATAATAAGTTTGTAGCACAGTGTTGTATGCACCTTTGTATAGAATCTGTAGTAGTATATAAGTCATGTTGACTTTAACTAGATATGCAGAATAGGTTGATTAACTGTACATAAGCAATGTCTTGTAATTCTGTATAAGTGAAATGAAGTCAAGTGCCAAAATAGCTATCAACGGATGCTTAACAAAGCTTCGACGGATGATCAAATGACTTTCAACGGATGTTTAAAATAGCAGTCGACGGATGATCAAGTAAGTCATCGACGGATGATCTGAAAGTCGACGGATGATCATATCAAGATTCAAACATCAGTTGAACAGTGAAAGCTGACACACAGCCGTCGAGTTGGATACAAACACACTGTGGAAGCCCATTAACTGGGTAATAGAGGACAAAAAGCAGCAAAGATCAAGACTTTTAGATTTTATATTTATTCAGTTCTTTTGACTTTGTAATCTTGGTAATATATAAACCAAGAGAGTAGCAAATAGAAAAAACAACTAAGAGAGTTAAGAAACAAACACAGAGAAATCTTTGTAAGCACTATCTTTAGCATTTCCTGTGTTCTTAGTAGTTCTATTTTGTATAAGCAGCTGTGAGCATTTCTGCACACAGAGTCCTCTCGATATATTAAATATATCTCTGGTGGAATTGTTTAAATCCACCAAAAAGTTTTTAAAGACTCTTGTTTTTAATTACTCTTGTTTTGATTCATTAAAGTTTATATTCCGCATTGTGCTAATCAAAACAAATATATCTATAATCGAGTTGAACATTTTTATTTCAAGAAAAAGTTCAAGAATTCCATTCAACCCCCCTTCTGTAATTCTTGCTATATTGTTAAGGGACTAACAATTGGTATCAGAGTAGGCTCTTAATCTACAAAGAGTTTAAAGATCAAAACAATACAGCAAGATGAACAAGAAAGATGTTGGAATCAAGATTCCTTTTCTTGATAAAGATAATTACCATCATTGGAAGGTAAATATGCATCTTCATATGCTTTCTCAAGATGAGGCCTATGTGGACTGCATAGAAAGAGGCCCTCATGTTCCAATGAGAGCTGCAACAGGAAATGAACCATCTGTTCCAAAGCCAAGGCATGAATGGTCTGAACCTGATCTTGAACAAGTCAGGAAAGATAAAAAGGCCATGAACATTCTGTTCAATGGTGTTGATGCAGATATGTTTGATAACATCATCAACTGCAAGACTACCAAGGAAGTTTGGGACACAATACAGATAATCTATGATGGTACTGACCAAGTAAGAGAAAATAAAATGCAGCTCCTAATTCAGCAATATGAGCATTTTCACAATGAAGAAAGTGAGTCACTCACTGACATTTTTAGTAGATTCCAAAAGCTACTAAATGGTCTTAAATTGCATGGAAGAGTCTATCAGACTAAAGACTCCAATCTGAAATTTCTCAGATCTCTTCCAAAGGAATGGAAACCAATGACAGCCTCATTGAGAAACTCTCAAGATTATAAGGAGTTTACTTTGGAGAGACTGTATGGCATTCTGAAGACCTATGAGCTTGAAATAGAGCAGGATGAAAGAATAGAGAGAGGAAAGAAGAAAGGAGGATCCATTGCACTAGTGGCTGAACTGGAAAAGGAGAAGGAAGTGAAGATGGAAGCTGTGGAATCAACTTCAAAGGCTTGTGAAAGCAAGGGTAAAGGGCTAGCTGCAGAAAGTGAAGATTCTTTGAGTCAAGATGACATGGAGGACATTGATGAGCACCTAGCATTCCTTTCAAGAAGATTTGCCAAGCTCAAGTTCAAGAAGAACTTTGGAGCTGCCAAGCCAAATAGAAACATGGTGGATAAGTCAAAATTCAAGTGTTTCAAATGTGGCTTGGCAGGGCATTTTGCAAATGAGTGTAGAAAGTCAGATTCCAGTAAGAAGAGATTTGAGTCTGTGGATTATAAGCAAAAATACTTTGATCTACTCAAACAGAAGGAAAGGGCTTTTATTACACAAGAGAATGACTGGGCAGCTGATGGTTTAGATGAAGATGAGGATGTCAGCTATGTCAATCTAGCCCTTATGGCCAAATCTGATGAAACAGAGACAAGTTCCTCAAGCAATCAGGTAATTACTACAAACCTTGCACATTTATCTAAAGCTGAGTGTAATGATTCAATAAATGACATGTCTACAGAATTGTATCATTTGCGTGTTATACTTAAGTCCCTCACTAAAGAAAATGCTAAAATCAAAGAAAACAACTTGTTTTTGAGTGAGAGGAATAATGTGCTTGAGTCTCAGTTTGTTGAGTTTGAGAAACTAAAAATTGAGTGTAGAATTGCTAAGGAGGAATTAACTGAGTCCTTGAAAAAGGAAGAAATTTTAAAGAAGCAGCTTGATCGTGAACAGGAGGTGATTAAAGCATGGAAAACATCCAGAGATGTTCATGCTCAAATCACCAAGGTTCAAGGAATTGAGTCCTTTTGTGATGAAGCCTGGAAAAAGAATAAGGAGAAACTAGAACCTATTTTGGTAGATGGATTGCTGACAGATGTCTCGACGGATGATGAGGACTATCCGTCGGATAACAAAATGTGTTATCCGTCGAATGATAAAAATCCTAATCCGTCGGCTGTGAGCAAACCCATTAGCAAAGCCAAATTAACCAAGCTAAATGAAAAGTATGGGTCTGTTTCCAAGAACTTTGTTTCAGGGGAGTCAAGTCAAGCCATGAAAGGGAAGAAGGCTAATGTTGGTCACATGACTGTCAAACAGTTGAGTGTCAGACTTGAGAAGATAGAGGTAAAAACAGAGACTAAAAGGAAAAACAATAGAAATGGTAAAGTAGGGATTAACAAACATAATAACTACACACCTGACAAATATGCTCCTAGAAAAATCTGTGACAAATGTGGTAGTGTAAATCATTTGTCTGATAATTGTAAATCTGCCATGCCTACTCCCATGTCTGATCAGCCTCAATTCTCTAACATGAATGCCATGCCTCCTATGCCTGTTAATGTTATGCCTACACAGAACATGAATGCACAGTTTGCTAATATGCCATTTGCACCTAATCCATATTATGCTGCATACAATATGCCTCAAATGCCATTTAGCATGCCTTACTGGAATAACATGCATAATAATTTTGTTGCATCTAGTGGTTTCAAAGGCACAACCCAAATGACTAAGGAAGAATCTGAAATTCCTAAGTCAAATGAGTTAAGACCTAAGAAACAGAAGAAGAAAGCTAACAAGGCAGGACCCAAGGAAACTTGGGTACCAAAATCAACTTGATTTGATTTTGATGTGTGCAGGGAAACAGAAGGAATCTTTGGTACTTGGATAGTGGTTGTTCAAGACACATGACTGGTGATTCTACCCTGCTCATAGAGTTTGAAGAGAGAGCTGGCCCAAGTATCACTTTTGGAGATGACAGCAAAGGTTATACTGTGGGATATGGCTTGATTTCAAAGGACAATGTCATCATTGAAGAGGTTGCCTTAGTGGATGGTCTCAAACACAATCTGTTGAGTATCAACCAGCTTTCTGATAAAGGCAACTCAGTAACCTTCAACAAAGAAACCTGTGTTCTGATTAATAATCAAAACAACAAAGTGGTTCTCACTGGTGTGAGAAGAGGAAATGTGTATCTAGCTGACTTCAACTCAACTAAAGCAGAATCTGTAACTTGTCTTCTCAGTAAAGCAAGTCAAGATGAAAGTTGGCTATGGCACAAGAAGCTATCACATTTGAACTTCAAGACCATGAATGAGCTGGTAAAGAAACAGCTGGTTAGAGGCATTCCTCTGGTGGAGTTTACAAAGGATGGACTGTGTGATGCCTGCCAAAAAGGGAAGCAAATTAAAGCATCTTTCAGGAAGAAACTTGATTCAGCAATTGAAGAACCTCTGCAACTGTTTCACATGGATTTGTTTGGACCAGTCAATGTATTGTCAATCTCAAAGAAAAGATTTTGCCTAGTAATTGTAGATGATTTCTCAAAGTTCTCTTGGACCTATTTCCTAAAGTCCAAAGATGAAGCTAGTGAAATCATCATCAATCACATAAGGCAAGTTAACAATCATCCTGATTTCAAAGTTAGAAGAATCAGGAGTGACAATGGAACTGAGTTCAAGAACTATGTCATGAGAGCATTCTGTGAGGAAAATGGGATCTTGCATGAGTTTTCAGCAGCAAGGACTCCACAACAGAATGGAGTAGTGGAAAGAAAGAATAGATCTCTTATTGAAGCTGCAAGGACAATGCTTGAAGAATCAAAATTACCAACATATTTTTGGGCTGAAGCTGTCAACACTGCATGCTACACTAAGAACATCTCTCTGATTAATCAAGCAAAATGCAAGACACCTTATCAATTGTTCAAAAACAAGAAGCCAAATCTGAACTTTCTTCATGTCTTTGGCTGTAAATGTTATATTCTGAGAAATCAAACTGATCAAAATGGGAAGTTTGATGCTAAAGCAGATGAAGGAATTTTTGTTGGATATGCTGTTGGTAAAGCATATATAGTCTACAATCTAAGAACCAACATTGTTGTTGAATCTATACATGTTGTGTTTGATGATAAAAAGATTGAAGGACTAAAAGATGGAGATTACCATGAGAGCCTCAAATTCGACAATGTTGAGATGGTCAGTGATGAAAGTGATGATGAGAGTGATCAAGAAAAAGTGTCTAAGGATAATGCAGACAAATCTACTACAAATGAAGCACAAAACTCAACATCCGTCGAGTTACATAATGCTTCATCCGTCGGAAGGCAATCTGTATTATCCGTCGGAAGACAACCTGCCTCATCCGTCGATACTCAAAATTCACCATCCGTCGGGTTATCAAAAGGAGCAGGAAGTCAAGGCAGATCACCCATAGAAAGCACCCCAATCTCAAGTCAAAGATCCACAAACTCAGGGGGAGTTTCTAGCAATCAAAACTCAATCACACATTAAGACAACATTGAGGTCTCTTCATCTAGGGCTAATCTACCTCAACCAAGAAAATGGACAAAAGATCACCCCTTTGAACTGATTATTGGTGATGTTTCTTCCAGAGTTCAAACCAGGAGAGCAACTCAAGAAGAATGTCTATACAGCAGCTTCCTGTCTAAGGAAGAACCAAAGAAGGTAGAAGAAGCCTTATTAGATCCTGATTGTATTTTAGCTATGCAAGAGGAGCTAAACCAATTTGAAAGGAATAAAGTATGGAAGCTGGTACCCAAGCCTAAAGGAAAGAATCCAATAGACACCAAATGGGTATTCAGAAACAAGATGGATGAAAATGGCATAGTAGTAAGGAACAAAGCAAGATTGGTTACTAAAGGCTATTGTCAGCAAGAAGGGATAGATTTTGATGAAACATTTGCTCCTGTTGCAAGACTTGAAGCCATCAGAATCTTCTTAGCCTATGCAGCCCATGCCAATTTCAAAGTCTATCAAATGGATGTCAAAAGTGCCTTTCTGAATGGAGATTTGGAGGAAGAAGTGTATGTAAGTCAACCTCCTGGCTTTGAAGATCCAAATTTCCCAGAGTATGTCTATTATCTACTGAAAGCACTTTATGGACTGAAGCAAGCACCTAGAGCCTGGTATGACACTTTATCAAAGTTCCTTTTGGAAAGTCACTTCACAAGAGGTACTGTAGATAAAACTTTATTTTTCAGAAATGTGAATGGCTCTAACATACTTGTTCAAATTTATGTAGATGATATTATTTTTGGCTCTACAGATGAGAAACTTTGTAAAAAGTTTGCCAAACTGATGCAAAGCAAGTATAAAATGAGTATGATGGGAGAACTAACTTACTTTCTTGGTTTACAAGTTAAGCAAGTTAGTGATGGAATATTCATTAGTCAAACTAAATATATTTTTGATCTTTTAAAGAAGTTTGATCTAATGGATTGCACATCTGCAAAAACTCTCATGGCCACTGCAACTAAGCTTGAACTAAACACTACTGAAAAGTCTGTGGACATTTCAAGTTATAGAGGCATGGTTGGCTCACTTCTGTACTTAACAGCCAGTAGGCCAGATATAATGTTTGTTACATGTTTGTGTGCTAGATTTCAGGCTGATCCTAGATAGTCTCATTTGATAGCTATTAAAAGAATTTTCAGATATCTCAAAGGAACACCAAACCTTGGCATTTGGTATCCTAGAGATTCTGGTTTTGATTTAACTGGTTATTCAGATGCAGATTATGCAGGTTGCAGAATTGATAGAAAAAGCACAACAGGAACCTGTCAATTTTTAGGAGACAAGCTTTTGTCCTGGTTCAGTAAAAAGCAAAATTCAGTTTCTACTTCCACAGCTGAAGCTGAATATATTGCTGCTGGCAGTTGCTGTGCACAGATTTTATGGATGAAAAATCAATTGCTAGACTATGGTTTGCAAGTTGAAAGGATCCCAATTTTCCAGTGACAACACAAGTGCAATTGCCATCACTGAAAATCCAGTGCAACATTCAAGGACAAAGCATATAGACATCAAGTACCATTTCATAAGGGAACATGTAATGAATGGTACTGTAGAGTTACATTTTATTCCAAGTGAGAAGCAACTTGCAGATATTTTTACCAAGCCACTGGATGAATCCACCTTTTCTAGGTTGGTAAGTGAGTTAGGTATGCTTAATTACTCTTGAATTTATCTGTATTATTCTTGCAATTTGAAAAGAAGCCAGAAATTTAGTTGATTTTTAGTCTTGGATAAAATTTTGGCTAAGTCAAAATTTGTATCTCGACGGATGACCATTATCCATCGGGTTGAGTCATCCGTCGATATACAAATTGTAAATAAAAATCAATTACTTTTCTGGAATATTTTAAAGCTCGACGGATAACATTTTATCCTCATCCGTCGAAGTATCTAAATCTGAACCGTTAATTCCCTGAACATTATCCATCGAGTATACTTACAGTTTATAAGCATTACACGACGGATAATGGGTGGAATTTTTAAAGCTTATTTTAAAACGGTCGTTTTAGGCAATTTCTATTTGGTAATTTACTTCTCTTTATTATTTTCATCCGTTGAGTCTGAGCAAAGTATAAAAGCCTATTTCATTTTAATCATTTTCTTTTATCATTCTCAAATTCAACTGTGTTATTTCATTCTCTCTCAAGCAAAAATCCTCTTTCTCTTCAAGCTTTTCTTCTGTAACAATGGCACCCGTAGTAAAGATCATGTCACAGACTGGGTTCATCTATGAGAAGAAAAACTTCACTGCCTTGGTCAATAAGGGGATTCAGCAATCTGAAGACAATCATAAGATAATGGACTTCGTGAAGAACTGCAAGTTAAGTTTTGCTATGCTGGAATCACCCACAATCTATTGTGAAGTTGTTGAGGAAATGTGGACAACAGCAATCTACAACTCTACTGACAAAACCATCACTCTGACCATCAAAGGTAATGATTTCTGTATCAATAGTGATGTAATAAAAGCATGTTTCAAGATTCCTGATGATAATGTAACTGCACCACACACTGACACTGATATTGTCAATATGCTTAATTCCATTCATTATGCACTTCCTACTGCAAAACTAAGTGAAATTAGAAGACTAGGTCTTAGGAAGGAATGAAGTTACTTGTGTGATGTAGTAACTAAAGTCTTTTCTGGAAAAATCAGTAATTTTGATTATGTGAACATTTCCATGCTATACATGCTAGTTACAGACAAATATTATAATTTCAGTGACCTTGTTGTGTATGAGTTAGGTTTTAAATTAGGTGACTTAGCCAAAAGAGGAAAGAATATTTACTATGCTAGATTTTTTATGTTTTTGGCTAACCATCTTTGTCAAGAGATTGAACTTGAGAACCCAAACAACAAATTAGCTTGTTGGGTTCAAGAGAGAAGAATCATTGCAGACTTGAACAGAGCCAACCATCACAAGGATGTGCCAATGTTCTATTTTCCTTTAATGCTGACACCTCAGGTAACTAAGGTAAGTTTATCCATACCCTCAACTATTCCAATCTCTTCTATTTCTTTGACTTCAGGCATAGCTATGGCAACTGTGAAAATAACCAAACAGTTGCCTGCCAAAGCTGCCAAAACAACTGCAATTCCCAAATCCAAATTAAAGAAAACCCCCTCTGGTATCTCTCAAAAGGTACCAGTTGAAAAATCTACCAAAGCCAAAGAGGGGAGTGTGAAGGAGGGTAAGATAGGTGAGGGAAGGGGTGAACATCAAAGAAACCCCAAGGATAAGGTTGGAGAGATGAGTGAATCCCAGCCTAGCCACACTGCAGTTTCCCAACAAACTACAGTGCTTAAAAAGGACAGAAGCTCACTTCTAGCTGCATCCTCCCAAAAGGATGTGGCTATTGAACAAAGCTCTCATTAGGGACACAAGCTCACACCAAACTTACACTAGAAAGAAGAAATCCAAAATAACTGGGGATGCACAGGGCACACAATTAGTGCAAACTGGTGCTAAAGACACAGTCCCTGCACCTTCTCAAATTCAGATTGATGTGGCTCCAATAAATGTGGAGTCACAGCCAAAATCTCTCATTATAGAAGCCACTGAAACACAATACTCACCAACCAACTCACTGGAAGTGGACATGATAAACACTTCAATTCCTGATTCCCCTTCTTTAACTCTGTTGGGGAAGCCAAAATCCAGTACAAGTGAGCATCATCTTTTAGATGATTTGTTGGCTCACTTGCCAATTCTTTCTGATTCTATTGTGACATCTGTGCCTCAAATAACTTCAATCAATACAGAGTCAACAATAGTTTCTCTTCCCACCTCATTCATTTCCACTCTCTCGATGGATATTGCTCATCCGTCGAGTAGTGATTGTATCCCGACGGATAAGCTTAACAGCAGTTATCCGTCGGATAGCCTTACCACTCACCTGACGGATATCACTTATCTGTCGAGTGTCTCTGCACAACTTCAAACTTCAATAATTTCAAGTGCAGAAGATTTGGTGGTAATACAATCACTCTTAGGACTGAGAGAGGAGAGTGCATTGAGTGAGAGGCTGGGTTGCTCCCAGGAAAAAGGAGAGGAAAAGAGTGAATCTCAGCAATCCATTCATTCAGGATTGGCAAAAGTGAGTGAGAGGAGTCCCACCTTAGTAGGTGAAGATGAGGGTGTGAGGGTGGGGAGCCAGGGTGAGACCCTGATACAACAAAAGAGAGAACATGAGAGAAAAGCAGGTACTGGAGAAATAAGGATGGAACCAGCCATTGCTAGTGAGTCAATGATTGTGGATGATGCTGAAAAGGAAAGACAATTTCAGCAACATTACAAAGCTATAATTGATAACATTTCCTTGGATGCTGACACTTTTACTCACCCTGTTTCAGCCTATCAACTGTTGGCTGCTCAGGGCAATGTGGAGGCAGAGCAGACTTTGCACTTAGTGCACACCACAGAATCTCTTCAAAGAGATAAAGCTGCTGTAAACAGGATGCCTCCTCAAGCTGGAGAGCCATCTGAAGAATTTGGAGTAAATTCTGATGATGATGACTCTAGTTCTTTGAATGGTAGCATGAACTTAGGGGGAGCTGAAGGCCCATGTTCTGCTTTAAGTTTACCTGAATGGGCATGGGCAAAGGAATTTACACCAGGACAATTTGAGGTATCTTTGCTAAAACAAGTAACAGCTATTCAGCAAGCCCTTCAGGAAGCTTCAGATGCTGGTACCAAGGCTGTTCTTAAAGCTCATCTAGACTCTTTGCATTTAATGAAGATCCAACACTCAAGACAGAATATCAGTGTGGATGAATTGAAAAAGGAGATAGCTGACTTAAAGACATACAACTCTGAGAAGCTAGATTCAATAATGCCATATGGTACCATGCATGATCTATTACTAAGGTTGAGAAGAGAATCAGATTCTGACAAGAAGATAGCCAAGCTGGAGACCAGAGTTCAAGTTATTGAGAATTCAATGGCTCTACTTCTTCAAAATCAACAGACTCAGACAAATCTTCTCATGCAACTGGCTAAAGCACAAGGCCTAACTCCTCCACTTGATGATAACAAAAAGGGGGAGAGAGAATCAAGTAAGGGGGAGAAAGGACCAACTGAGGGGGAGAACATTTTAGTTCAAATCAGCAAAGTAATTGTACCTTCAATTACTATCTCTAAGCCACCAGTTGCAGATGGTATAGATCTTATAAATGCAGCAACAGCAAATTTGAAAGATGCTGATAAAGAAGAGTTGACTCTGATCAACTGGAAAAAGATTGATGAGGAAATACATAAAAAGTTTCAATTAGTCAAGGAACCAGATCAGTCAGCCATCCATCACTCTCATGTCAAGCCAATCAATGTGAATGAGATGAACATGAACTATCTGGAAAAAGGACAATCTTCCTGCATCAAGACTAAAAAGGCTGAGATAATTCTTAAACCAAGGGCAAACTATCCAAAGTCATCTTTGAAGAACCCTATGGATACTGTGTATGAGACACCCAAGCCTGATAAAAAGAAGCTTCTGTCAAGATCTATTCTCCTCTACAAAGATCCAGCTGATTCAGCCTCAAGAAAGAGAATTATAAAGATATTCAGAAATGGGAAGGAAATTTGTGTGGTAGCTGGACATCCATAATTTGCTCATGCAAAGGAAGAAGAAAAAGTCAGATTGAAGCAGGAAAAGAGGCAAGCTGCTCTAGATGCAAAGAAGTCTATACAAAAGAAAGAACAGTTTGCTATCTTGACCAAGCTACAGGCTGTGAACTCTTCTCAACAAATTCCCTCTCAACCAACTCAAGCTACTGAATCAAAGAAGAAGATTGAAGAACAGAAGAAATCTCCAAGAAAGAAAGAACTGGCTAAAAGAACAAAAAGAAAGTTGGATATTGTTAACAAGGAATTGGAAGATCAATTTCTAATGGAATCCACTAAAGCTGAAACTCAAGCATCAAAGCCCTCTGTGGTATTTGAAGACATGAGGGTGGTGGACCCCTACAAGAACATACATGGAGAGCCTATTGTGCCAAAGGATGAGCCAATAGAGTGGGATAAATTACCAATTCATGACTTCAACTTGCCAATTCTCACCAAGCCAAAAAGGACAAAATCAAGGGCAGTCAAGAAAGTGAAGCTGTCACCTCTCAAATTCAAGGCAGTAGTCAAAGCTCAACTCAAGATCAACAAGGGAGACTACTTGTACTTGTGTGACATCAAAGAATTCTCAGACCTAAACCTTTATCTGGAGGAGCTGGATGAGGTAAGGGCAATTGATGCATACAGAAACCTACCTGAAAAGTTGGTATTCAAGTACAAAGGAGGAAGAGAGATTCAGTGGCCTCTTCACAGGATACTTCAAGAAAGCCAAGCTGTGTTGATCAAAGTCTATTCATCTTTCAAGAAAAACTTTGGGTTTAATGTAACTGCAAGAAGATTAGTATTGAAGAAGATTGAAGAGCTAAGGAGTGTTAGAGCCAAAGATGCACTACCCAAAACTCTTAACATCCCATACACAGGGAGAAGAGTGCATCTAAGGCCCTACTGGCTGATGGAATTCATGGATGACAAGGGTGTGAGAAGATTCTTCAGATTAGAAGACCAATTGAGTATCTCTAGCAATGAGACTCTCTTGGAAATGCAAGAAATTTTAGATCTCTCAGAATCTGATGAATTAGAATTCCACAGACAGCTCCAGAATCAAATTGAAGAAAACAACAGAAAGCTTGGAAGAAGATCCAGACCTTCAAGAAACTAGAAAAATCTGCTCAGGCTAGAGGAGCATCTTGAACTGACTGTGAGCCAAACCTTGTATATCCTGTTTAAATTGAAGCACTCTCAGTTTTATCTACTTATCTTTAAAGATATATGTTTAGGATGTTTTGTCAAGTATCTCTTAATTTATGGCTACAATTCCAGTAGACATAAATTGGGGGAGATTGTTGTGAATATGTTGTGTACTTGATGATTACCTAAACAAAACATCTAAGTAAATTTTACTTAGTGAAATAATGTAGCACTCGACGGATAAGAATTATAGTCCCGACGGATAACTCGTTTTAGTCCCGACGGATGAGTAACTTATTATCCATCGAGTGAGTAGCTTATGTAATAATAAGTTTGTAGCACAGTGTTGTATGCACCTTTGTATAGAATCTGTAGTAGTATATAAGTCATGTTGACTTTAACTAGATATGCAGAATAGGTTGATTAACTGTACATAAGCAATGTCTTGTAATTCTGTATAAGTGAAATGAAGTCAAGTGCCAAAATAGCTATCAACAGATGCTTAACAAAGCTTCGACGGATGATCAAATGACTTTCAACGGATGTTTAAAATAGAAGTCGACGGATGATCAAGTAAGTCATCGACGGATGATCTGAAAGTCGACGGATGATCATATCAAGATTCAAACATCAGTTGAACAGTGAAAGCTGACACACAGCCGTCGAGTTGGATACAAACACACTGTGGAAGCCCATTAACTGGGAAATAGAGGACGAAAAGCAGCAAAGATCAAGACTGTTAGATTTTATATTTATTCAGTTCTTTTGACTTTGTAATCTTGGTAATATATAAACCAAGAGAGTAGCAAATAGAAAAAACAACTAAGAGAGCTAAGAAACAAACACAGAGAAATCTTTGTAAGCACTATCTTTAGCATTTCTTGTGTTCTTAGTAGTTCTATTTTGTATAAGCAGCTGTGAGCATTTCTGCACACAGAGTCCTCTCGATATATTAAATATATCTCTGGTGGAATTGTTTAAATCCACCAGAAAGTTTTTAAAGACTCTTGTTTTTAATTACTCTTGTTTTGATTCATTAAAGTTTATATTCCGCATTGTGCTAATCAAAACAAATATATCTATAATCGAGTTGAACATTTTTATTTCAAGAAAAAGTTCAAGAATTCCATTCAACCCCCCTTCTGTAATTCTTGCTATATTGTTAAGGGACTAACAGTCCTTCATTCCATACTACCCAACTCATAATGTCCCTATTAAGGGTGAAATGCCAACCTTTATGCAATCCTCTATGGTTCATCTCAAGCTATTGAGGTTATGTCCTTAATTCCACCTTTAAAAAGGTACTTGCATCCTTACATGGATAAATCAAGTCATATATCCCTAATAAGGGTATCTTATTCAATCATTCCCATCTCGATAGTATATGCATAATTTCACAATAAAATCTGTATTCAAAATGAGGTCAATCAATATGGCCTCCAAAAGATAACAACGGTTATCTATTTTTCTTGCCTGATTCAGTAATGATAACATGGATGTTCTAGAAGATATTGGTCGTGTTCAACGTGAACTTCTTTTTACTAAATCCTCATTTACTTTTGTTGTTTATCTCAACAGTCATCTCAATATTGAGATATCTTCTATACTTGGTGTCTCCCTTTTTGGGTATCAATTCACATGCGTTACTTACACTTTACATTCTTGAAGGTCACTTCCTTCATCCAATTTTCCTAATTTCTTACTTTCTTGTCTCCTCAGTCCATCCGTGTTTCCTTATTAATCAATCGATCAATCTCAAATTTTCATCGAATACTGTCAACTTCAAGGGAATTAACTATACGTATCGCTTACGCCTTCAAACCTTGAATTTATCTCATGATCAGTCACCATCGCGCTGATGATGACACACTTCTCTATATTTATTGCAAGGGTTTCTTAGGGTTTCCCATACCTAACTCCCTTATCACTTCTCAACTCTATTTCCTTTATATCCCTTTATACTCCTTCCCTTTTCATTCTTTTATTTTCGTTTCCATTACAACCATTACATGAACCATCACAACATAAGCATTGATTTTAAACATCCCGTCATTCTGGATTCGTGTCCTCAGAACGAATCTTGACAATATTTACAACTTAGATTCATGATTCATCATACTCGTCCGCTTTTGTTCTGGCTCTAAAGCTTTTACAGTACCTCCATAACCTTGGGAAGTACTTTCCCGAAAATAATTGACTGAACTTTAATCAGTTTTTTATAACCTCTGGCTCCGTGCCTTTCTTGGCCTTTCACCAGCGGGTGGCCTCTCTCTTAGGAGGGTAAGTGACAAAAACAGTCTTTTGTGATTCGTCAATCATTTAGAATCTCAAATGATTCCTGTATTTCTTTTAACCAGGCTCTTGCCTCGACTGGGTCAGCTATTTCCTTGGAACTCTGAGAGCGTAGCGACTTAAAGGTCATGAAAGAATTTCCTACCGCATTGTTTCCTCAAGGTGGTGGTTGGGAATAAAAGTATAAGTTCTGTTTAGACAGGTCCATGAATTTCCGTATAGGAGTACCGTCTCGGGTCTCCTTATCTTGCTCGACTTCTGTTTTCTTGGTATGAAATGTTTCATCCTTCTCCCATAATCAGGGTTATCTTATACATTAAAATCCTTGTTTTTCATTTCATTATATTATGGCTTCTTTCTTTCTTTATGGCGATCTCCCTGACTATCACATTCAGGGTTTGCCCTAAATCTTATTCCTCGAACTATGGCTTTCATCTAAGATCTCGTCCTTAAGCCCTTGAACGTTTGGAACCCAAATTCTGTACGAATACCTCATTATTACCTTATCATCTTTCTCAGTATTAATCTCTTCTCCAGTCATTGGCTTTCTGCCTTCATTCATCATTTTTTCTTGGCACCATATGATCTTTTCCAATAATTCGGGCTGCATTACAATCTCAAACAGCTTTTCAGTATCTGCTCCAGTTACCTTCACTTCTATTTCCATTTTTTCAAAATCTCTTATCAACTCTCCCAAAGAAATTTTCATCTTGAGTTTCTCTTTTATACTAAGGGCATTAGCCACCATTTTGGCTTTCCCTAGATGATAAAGAATCTCTTAATCGTAATCCTTGATTAGCTCTAACCACCTCCTCTGGCGCATGTTGAGCTCTTTCTGCGTGAAAATATACTAGAGCACTTACGGCTTATGTAAATCTCGCACTTCTCTCCATACAAGTAGTGCCTCAAATCTTTAGGAAAAATTATTTCCACGAGCCCAAGCTCATGGGTGGGGATATCGAATTTTATATTCCCTTAATTGTCTTGACGCATACGCGATTACCTTGTTGTGCTGTATAAGAAGCACCCTAATTCCTTATGTGAAGCGTCACTACACATCAAAAAATCTCCTTTTCCATCCGGCAACGCCATCATAGGGGCCGTCACCAATCTTTGCTTCAGTTCTTAAAAGCTGTTCTCGCATTTCTCTGTCCATTCGAACTTCTCAGTCTTACGAGTAGCCGCGTTAAAGGGGCTACTATCTTTACAAACTTGAACGAACCTCCGGTAGTGACCGGCCAATCCTACCTCTGATAGTTTCCCTAACCATGGTTATCAATTCATCAGTGGTCCTTTATTCATTCTTGTCAAGATCCTCCACGGGATTCTACTCAGCAACAATCCCTTCTCGGACAACATCCTCAACCGCTACATCCTCAATATAAACATCATTCGGACCCTCGTTAGGACGTTCTATCGGATCCACAATCTGATCTCCAATAAGTAATAAAACATCATCGCGCTGTTGCTCCTCAACCTCAGGGTTCGGAATCCTGCTACCATATACGATAACGAACTACGCTTCTATCACGATATTTATAAGGGTTCCCATAAGGGTTTTAACTGTCAGTACTACGTTAGGTAGGCCGACTATGAACTTGGCAAGAGTTCTTATTATCTTAGTGAACTTATTATCTTAACGCCACATCATCTCTGAGGTTTATAACGCTTAGCTCTGATACCATTTTTGTAACACTCCCAAATCCGGGGTCGGGGATTCGGGTTGTCATGAGTTCCATTTCCCTTATCAATACTTAATCTTAACAGTCAACCAACTACTGCGTACTGTGACCCCACAATATACACACACACTACAAGTTATAGTCTCAGAGATGAATACCAAAAATAACACAAGTCATTTTATTCCACAATTATAAACCATTACACCTTAAAAAGGGTTTCTGAATAATTTACATATTTTTTGCCATTATTACAATTCATAAATATACATAAGTCTGGTACATCAAAAGTTGAAAGCCTAGCCTATTGGTAGATCCTACCTCAGCTACAACGGCATCAACGCCTACAGGAAACTGGGGAACGTTTCCTATCCGCTCACGAATTGGGAGCTTGGTCCTGTTCATCTTGTCTATCTGTTGTTGTGTGATGAAAGAAGAAATCAAGGATGAGCAACAAGCCCACCTAAATAATATGTATAATGATTAACAATATATGAGCATTCTCATAGCACTCATGAAAGTCTTGGTCAAGAAGAATTGGACCAAGTTTGACCTCTTAGCGACCAAGTCACAAAATATTTAGTATATATGTATATATACTTTTCAAAACCTTTGAAATCCTCTGCCATGCATAATATACGCAGAGTTCCAGTTTATAACTGTATAAAAATATCGTTGCAAGGTGATCTCATATATCTAACCCTGTCTCAACGTTTTTCTGAAAATCTTTGTCATGTATAAGATAATCATTAACCAGATATAAGTTGAAAAGGTGAAGTTACGAGATACTCCAATATACTTATATCTTTTTCGAATACTACTTGAACTACCACCGTTCAAGGTATAATCCGTTTCAAAAGTTCATCACATAGATGAGACTACAAGATAAGATTTGAATAGATTTAATCCTTGAAATATCATTATAAATAATGAAGTTACGAGATACTTCATTAAGTCCCGATATATATACACCTATATATATACATTTCATACACTCCTTGAAAACCTCTGTTATGAAAATTATAAACAGAGTTGTAATATCCAAGGAATTTGGAAAGGAGAAAACCTTGGCATAAACCTGATATCTTGCTGATCAGGCAAAGATACCAATAAGTAACATTTTCTACTAGTAGATGGACGAATTCCCCACTGGTCATCACCCTGGCCGCAATAGGACCTTATGCTGGACTGCCACTCAGCCACTTACGCATTTGATGGACTCCCACTGAGCCACTTACACTTTTATGGACGCCCACTGAGCCCATGTTGCTTATGTCGACTCAATAGATGGACTTACTTCCCGAACGTTGGGTAAGTAATCAATTCATTTATCAAAACAGCAACCTCGTTGCGAATATAAAATACACCACAGAGCCGGATCCCTCAGGTTTTGAGCGAGTATTTAAATCCCCTTTGAAAGGAAGATCTTAAATATAAAAATGAGTTTTGGGATCCGCTCTAACTTTTAAAATCATTTAGAAGACTCGAAAACATTTTTAAGAATGTTTGGAGTAATGCTGATTTAAGGAAATAAATCAGTCCCGATATATTAGAAAATATCTGAATATTATTATTTAAATAATATTCCCATAAGGATAATCTCTTTATAAATAATTTGAAGTAGAAGTTTTAAAACTAATACATGAAATGAATAATAAATAACCAAAGGTATACTTATACAAAGTACGATCATTATTTGAATAATCGAAAATAAGTTTGATTATCGAAACATTATTCTTTAATAAAATAAAGAATATTATTTAGTAAATAAGCGGAGTCATAAGTCCTCGAATGAATATTCAAAATAATATTCATTAAATAGAATAAACAGAGTCATAAGTCCTCGAATGAATATTCAAGATAATATTCATTAAATAAAATAAACCGAGTCATAAGTCCTCGAATGAATATTCAAAGTAATATTCATTAATAAAAATAAAGTTATCGAATAAACCTTATTCGATTAATAGTTTTGAAAACTATATCTATATATATATATAAATATATATAATATACTCGGGAACATCGACTCCTGGTTTTAGAAAATGTTCGCCTTTGGGTCCCCTATACTAAGGGTATACGCAACTACTACTTATCTCTAGCATAGGTATTATGCAATTATAAGCATTGGAATCAACAGATAGATATCAAGATTACAAAATAGACATGCATATAAACCATATCAGCATGCTCCAATATATCGCAAGATTTGCTAATTAACCATCATGCATGAATCACAAGATAATGCATATACATATACATCACAACAACAGTATAACGGGTAGAAAACTTGCCTGAGTGTTCCCAGATAGACTTAAGCTTAGAGTGGGTCCGATAACCTATGAACAACAACATAAGTCAGAATTAAACCCCGGTCGCTTAAGAAACTAGGATTTAACCAATTGAACCCTAACGTTCACTTATGGTCACTCTTATGCTTAACCAATCACATAAGTCGTTCGAGTACCCTCGGCTCCACCATTTTTAATAAATTAACCATTAGGAATTTGAAGACGATTCTTTCGCGAGTACCCTACCAACTGCCTAATCCACTTTACATAATTGTTTCATACTCCAATTAGTCATTTAAGGACCTTAACCAAGGTTTCAAAGTAAGTCGAGGGGTAATGGTTCGTTCGCGAAACGCCGTTACTTAAAACGGTCGTTTCTCCTAAACAGCACATCGGATTCAAGTGAACCACATATCAAAACGAAGCTCGTAACATGAACTATCTAATCATGGTAATGGTCAAAACCTAACAGTGAGTTCACGGGTCCTGATGGTAAGAAAAAAGCAGTCTAAGGTAAATCGGGCATTACGACGGCTATGTTTACGCGATTACCAAAGTTTAACTACTCCAATCATCCACAAATCAACCACAATTCAACCCATAACCACCAATAGAACCAAACTTCATCTAAACCTTAATACATCAATCCATATCCTCAAGATTTTCCAATTTATTCAACCACAAACATGAACTACTAACTATACTTAAGTTTTATTAACTATAAACAAGATTCAATCATCCAAATCACTACAAACCCAACCAAACTTTAAACACACAAGCATCATGCTTCTCATGAAGTATATTAATCAAATCCACTCCTAAATATTCAAAGTAAAACTAGGGTTTGAAGTTTTATACCTTCCTTGAAGCTTTTAATCCATGAAAGATCCTTGGAATGCCCATGGAAGCCTTTATATATGCTTAAGCTACCTTGACCTTACAAATAAAATCAAGAATCAAAAATTTGTTCTTTGAAAGTTACTATTTACCCTAAACTAAAATGATTTTTTTGAGATAGAAAACCTTTTATTCAAGCACTGAAACTACTTGCTCTTCTCAGTTATGAAATATAGGATCTAAAGAAACAAACCTCTTGAATTATGATTGAGTGGAGCTTGGGTTTGGAAATTTTTCTTCTTGTTTCTCTTCAAAAAACCATGAGCAAGGAGATGAGGGGAAGAGAAATGAATGTGTTTGCTTGTTGCTTTGTTTTTGTTGTTAATTAACCTTTTACCATGGTAAAATTTGTGTGGCTTATAATCAACCAACAATTCCTTCCCATTGTGTCATGCTTACGTCATCCTCTTATGTCATCTTCCCACACTTGTCTTCTTCTTGTTGGTGTGATGACATCATCATCACTAACCTCTTTGATTAACTCCTAATTACTTGGCTAATGATCATTGATCTGTTATACGGTTCGCTTAACTTTCGTTTTCGTTTATCGTTTGAGGGATCATACCCGAGATCTTATTACATGGGTTCCCTTAACCTTTCTCAATACATTATATTCCTTTTATGATCTTCTCTTATAATCCTTGAATTTAAATCCTTTTTATCCTGTTACCTTATACTCAATCCTTTCGGTATCCGGTGGATTTTCGGGAAAAATCAAAGTGTTTGAATTTGGATTCTGACGATCTTTACATACACTTATATACCATATAGAGTACTAATAAGATCTCAGAATAACAATAAAAGAACCCCTACAAAGTGTGGCATGAAAAGTTTTCTTATTCAGCATAATCAGTAAAATCACTATTCACTATTCTTACTTAGCTTTCCTGGACATGTTTACATATAAGTTAGTCATTTTTTCTTTTAAATTTTTTAAAAATAATATAATTGATCAATATTTAAACCAAGAATAATTTATTATGTTATATAAAAAATACTTAAATCTTTAAATTTTGTTTAGGCTTTACTAACATATACAATTTTATGAATCAACGTAAAATTTTAATGTAGTACATTTATTTTGGAATTGTGATAATCATAAAATTCTAAATATCACGATTAGCCAAACAAATTTATGATAACTGGAACTTTTATTATTAGATATTAGTTGTCAAGGTCTATTGGTATATATAAACATATACCCATCCGTCCCACTGGGATGTTTACCCCTATTAGGTTATAAAATATAGTTTCATAATATTTTAAAAAAAACAGTTTTTGAATAAAAGTTTAAACATAAAACTTTTATTCAGAAAACAAAAATTTTAAAAAGAAGTATGGAATTATACTGTAAACGAGTATTGAAAAGTGTGCCAAAAAGTAATGTAAAAATCCAGTGGGACTAAGGGAGTAGTACTTAACACATGAATTTTTAGTTGATATGATTGTAATACATGAATTGGCATAATTTTCTCAAAACTCCTATTTGCTTACTAGACTCGTAACAATAAACAATGTATGTGAATTCATGAGATAATAATTGTAACATATTTTAATGTAGGATATCCTGTTTATGTTGTTAAAGTTTAATTAAATATATAATTTTTTTGTATTTTAAGATAAAAAAAGTTAATATATATAATTGATTTGTTCGATATGCGTAGGGAATGAAGAACCCTAAAGAATAATTTACGACAGATTAACAATTTCGTCGTAATATTGGGTTTCTTACGACAGAAAAGTCATCATAAGTAAGCATTCTAAATAACTTACGACGATATTTCCGTCATAATAAACCCAGACTAACGATGAACTTGAATTTATGTCATACATTATCAAAATAAATATCACTAAAACCAGTCATTTCAAACTAAAGAACAGAATATAAAACCATATTATAAAAAAATAATAAAAAAAATCTTAACAAAACAAAAGCAATCACAAACCTTATATGAAAATCTTGATGGATTAACGGGAAATTCAACTTAATTTTTAAAAATTAAAAATGTGCCTATAATGATAAAATCAGTAAGTCTCTTTGCACAAACATATCACATCATACATTGTTAAGATTTCCAAACCTTCAAATTGGTGAAAAATTTAGGATTACAAAAAAAGTTGAAAAATGCAAGTAAACGGAAAATTCATTTTAATTCATTTGAAACAAAAAAAATTGCTAAAAAGATAAATATTCTAATCTTTATGCACCAATACATCATATTATACATTTATAAGATTTCCAAACCGTCAAATGGTTTAAAAGTTTAAATAGCAAGAGAAGTTAGTTAAAAATAGTGTTCGTAACCCGAAAATCCATTTTAATTCCTTTTAAATTAGGAATATGTCTTTGATGATAAAACATCCAATTTTTCCCGACCGGCACATCAAATTGAATATTTAAAATATTTGTAAATTATCATATTTGTTAAAAATTGAAAATTGTGAAAAAAGTTAGTTCAAATTAATGTTAGTTAACAAAAAATTCATTTTAATTCATTAAAAATTAGAAATATGCGAGATTGAT